>NW_019154107.1:14282957-14388247 GCF_002288905.1 Enhydra lutris kenyoni | reverse complement strand
TCTTCTTCTCTTTGATCTCCCGTTGGATTTGTAGGTGTTTGCAATCTTTAGATAAGCTATCTAGCTGATCTCCTGCTACCTGAAGTAGTCTCGGCCTGCTACTTCTCCATCATCTTGACTCCTCTCCTCAATCCCCTCTCTTTTTAATTGAAGTATAGTTGACACACAATGTTACATTAGTTTCAGATGTACAACAGAGTGATTTAACAACTCTATACATTATGCTTTGGTCACCATGGGTGTAGCTACCATCTTTCACCATATAATGCTATTTTGATACCTTTGACTTGAACTCTCTGTGCTGTACCTTTCATCCCATGACTTCCTTGTTCTATAACTGGAAGCCTGTATCTTGCAATCCCCTTCACCCATGTTACCCATCCCCCCAGGCCTCTCCCCTCTAGCAACCACCAATTTGTTCTTTTTGAATTAGTCTTATTTTCTTGGGTAAATACCTAGTAGGGGAATTACTGCACCATATGATATTTCTATTTTTAATTTGTCTAGGACCATCCATAGTGTTTTTCATAGTGGTTGCACCAATTTACATTCCCACCAACAGTGCACAAGCATTCCTTTTCCTCCACGTCCTTGACAACACTTGTTTTTTTTTTCTTTTTAATTCTAGCCATTCTGACAGGTGTGAGGTATTATCTCATTGTGGTTGCAATTTGCATTGCCCTGATGATGAGTGATGTTGAGCATCCTTTCATGTGTGTGTTGGCCACCTGTATGTCTTTTTTGGAAAATATCTCTTTAGATCCTGTGTCCCTTTTTAAATTAGATTGTTTGTTGTTTTGGTGTTGAGTTGTATAGGGTTTTTATATAGTTTGGATATCAACCCCTTGTCGGGTATATCATTTGCAGATATATTCTCCTGTTCAGTAGGTTGACTTGTTTTTGTTTTGAGAAAAACCAAATGCAAAACACAGTTTAATTTTTAATAATTTTTTATGTTCAGTTAGACACTGTGTAGTACATAATTAGCCCTTAATGCAGTGTTCAGCTATTCACTAGTTAAGTATAACACCCAGAGTTCATCACAGCATGTGCCCTCCTCAAAACCCTGTTACCCTTTGTTGATGATTTCCTTCACTGTGCAAAAGCTTTTTGTTTTGGTGTCCTCCCAATAGTTTTTTTGTTTGTTTGTTTGTTTGTTTCCCTTGCCTAAGGAGAGCTATCTAGAAAAGTGTTGCTTACTTAAAAGAGGTTACTTACTGCCTTTGTTTTCTTCTAGGAGTTTCATGGTTTCAAGTCTCACATTTAGACAACCTTCCTTTTGTTGCTATTACTTCTTCCTTATCTGTTCTGTGTTGCACTAAGAACAATAATGCAATGGAAGCGATTTTATAAAGGTTGAATGGGAAGGGGTGATGCTGAATGTTAATAAAAAGTCTGTGTATATTATCTTTGAGCCTTACAATACTCTATGTTAATACTGTCATATCTCTTTGCAGGTGTGTACCAAGAATCTGAGGTTAAACTGCTTTGTCAAACACACAGTACTTAAAAATTCCAGAGCCCCAGGAATAGAACTCAGGTTTATCTTACTTCAAAGTGAGGCTGACTTGAAGTTCCCTGAGGGCAGGCACTGGTTCTCTGTACCATGATGCCTTTGAGACATTGCTACATACAGGGCAGGGATGGAGCCAGGGAAGGCATTGAAATTTTGTTAGAAGACACTAGCTTGGACATATAGTAGAGTGCGAAAGCAACCTGCTAGGATCAGTTTGAGGAAGAGAGCTTGGTCAGAAAAGAGATAATCAAGTTCCAGATTCTGTGAAAAGAAATGATTCTGTGAAATGGAATGAGGATCTTGATTCCATGAAAAGGCATGAGATTTAATATGGGAAGCAAATAGATTATAGGAGATGGCAGAGTGCAACCTGGGGGTCAAAATCAGTCTGCACCTGTTTTTTGTTTTTTAACAAATAAAGTTTTATTGGAACAATCCCAAGCTCATTCACTTATATATTATCTACAATTGCTTTTGTGCTACAGTCTACAATGATAGATCTCAGTAGGTGCAACTGGCTTGCAGTGAGATTCAGTACTGAAGATACTCATTATCTGGCCCTTTACAGAAAAATTTTAAGGTTTAAGGATCCTTGGATTATATAATAGGAAGAATAAGATTTTCCATTAAAATATTAAATGAAGAGGTTAGGACAGTGTAAGTGTAGATAAGTTTGTAGATTTGGGGATTGTCTAATGTGATAACTTTACATTTAGTTAAGTATATACTTGTTAAATAGTTGAGAATACTATAAATGATCATTTATGAAATAAAACAAAAATACATAACAACCAATTTTCTTTCATAGCTTACTGTTATATGTGTTCAAGCAAACTATAAATTTTGGGGGGTACCATTTAAGTGTCAGTGTATTTGGTTAATAGTTTTCATTATATATATATATGTGTGTGTGTGTATGTAATATATGGATATATTACACATATATAGGGAATAATGTGTTTTGTAATTATATATACACATTGAAACATATATATATTTATAACAGATATATATATATATATATACACACACCCACACCCACACACACACATAGCAGAGCATGCTAAGCATATAACATTTCTGTGAAACATTCTGTAATAGTGAAGAAAATCAGCTTAGCTGATCTTAAAAATGAAAGTCAAGGGATAGGAATTGTAGAAGGTTCAGGGTTCAAACGTTGGGTTTGGCACATGTCTTCCTTTAGAAAATATTGATATTACTTTACTTTTTGCTCATCTTCTTCTGTCTTATAAGGGAGTCTGCACCATCACCTGGGCTGTATCACATTTCTGCCTTTTGTTGTTCCCTTCTTTAGTGTGATCTGTGTGATATCAGTCTTTGTCTTACAAGCATTATTCTAAACTCTACATTTGATTCCTGACTCACTAACATTATGGGACCCAGGTATTATTTTTTTAGTGGTTTCAAAACCATTGACTCTGAAATTGTGGAAGTGAAGAAAAGAAAAAAAAAATAGATAATTTTTCAAGGCAAAATTTATTAGCTGAACTATAAGCTGAATGGAATGGCTTTGACTATCTCTTATCAACTTTTCCTTTTAGCATTCTTTAAATGGACTCATCTTATGTCCTTGGCATAAGACAACTTGTAATACAGTTGCCATTTGAAATTGAAAGCCTTGGGGCACCTGGGTGGCTCAGTCAGTTAAGTGTCTACCTTCAGCTCAGACCATTAACCCAAAGTCCTGGGATCAAGCCCTGCCTCAGGCTCCCTGCTCATCGGGAAGCCTGCTTCTCCCTCTCCCTCTCTCACTCCTTGTGTTCCCTCTCTCGCTGTGTCTCTTTCTGTCAAACAAATAAAAGCAAAAAAAAAAAAAAAAAGGAAAATGAAATCCTTCCCAAGTGACTAAGGAGATTTGAGTTAGAATATTAGTTCAATAACATTTCTTTTTGGTGAACCTGAGCTATAACTTACCCTAATAATTTTATTATGTATTTGTTTGTTTTTATTGAGATGTAATTATAATATAACATCATATTAGTTTTAAGTGTACACCACCTGCATACAACATAATGATTCACAATATTGTAAAATGGCAACAGTAGTTTATTTAACACCTATCACTACACAGAGTTACAGATAAATTATAAATATATATATATATATATTATTTTACTTTTAAGAAGTCTTACTAAGATATTTTATGGAGATACTATTTCATAGATTCTTTATTTTTTAATTTAATTTTATTTAAATTCAATTCCTTAACATAGAGTATATTATTAGTTTCAGAGATGGAGTTCAGTGATTCATCAGTTGCGTATCACACCAGTGCTCATTACATCACGTGCCCTTCTTAGTGCCTGTCGCCCAGTTATTCCATCCCCTTCCATCTCCCTGTTTCATAGATTTTGAACTTATTTTCTTCATTTATAGAGATGTATCAAATTGTGGTAAAGATATGTGTTTGTAATCCAATCAAGTTGGTTTGAAATCACAGAAGAGCAAATGAACATTGTGAGCCTTGGCATATTCTTTAATTTTTCTGCTCCCACTTTCTCACCCTGCTATGATCTGTCCTGCTGATTTGATGTGGTAAAAAATGATATAGTGCACATTAAGTGCCTAGCAAATTGACTGACTGACACTAAGTACCCAATAAATAATAACAGCTGTTGTTATTGCTTTTATAGATGTTGTTGTTGTTGTGATTGTTATTTTAATATTGCCTTAACAGCAGACCATATTTTTTTTCTAAATCCTCATTAGGGCTTAATGTGGAACTGAATTTGAGACATAAGCAGTATTAAAAATCACCTATTTAATGGTATGATTAGATTGAATGTCATGTACAGTGTTGCATGATGGATTAATTTCTCATAAATCACTCTGTAGTCATTTTTTTATACTTTAAATAATACTCTGGTTTACATGTTATATTTCTGGGGAAACACAGTGGAAATGTCATGAGAATTTTTCCACGTACTAATCCTGGTTCCTGTGAACTATTCTCCTGTTATTTAGTAAAAGAACCACTTGGCTATCCCTCTGTAATCCTTTAGCTTTTAAATAATCTTTCACTGAAGAATAAAAAGATTATAGACTGCACCAAAAAATTCACCATCCATGCATTGAATTGACTCTATAAAAAAGTATGACACATTTAAAGGGGCTATGAGGTAAAATTTTCAAATGTTCTTGAAGTGTTTATACATTCAAGAACAATAAAACTGTTTTTATCCAGGTTAAAAATCCTTTCACACTTTAAAGTTGCATTTGGGGAAGTTGCCAAAATAGATTGGTTTCAACAGAAATATAAAACTACTGAGTAATAGATTGTGCCCTCTGGAAACGTCCCAGCTATTTTTCTAAGAGCTTTGTGGTTTGCTGGATTGCTGGTTTCACTACCTATATGTAGCCATTTGATGACTTGTTTGAATTGCCAAAATCGTGCTTCTAAAAATACACATAACTCATTCAACTGTGTTTCCTCATAAAAGGCATTTGCCGTTTCAATGAACATTGGTCCCCAGATACAGGCATTGTGGAACATTTCTTGGAAACTAGAATGTGCTTAGCATTTTATATGCATCATATCATATAATCTTTTTAACAGTCCTATGGAGGTATATTTTTATTTTCTTCGTTTGACAGACGGGGAAACTGAGATGCCTAGAGGTTAAATAACTTACCCAAGATCAGACAAATAATAAACTGGGTTTAAAAAAAAAGTTATGCAGGGAGTAGTGACAAGGCTGTTGCTCTATATTTTATTATAGCAGTTTCTGTCACTGGAAATCAGTTTCCAGACGTTTGTCCTAGACATTGCAGGATTCACATAGATTCATTTGTCTTCTCTCATTACTTCATTTTCTCCTCTCTCCTCTTCCACCTTTATGCAATAGCACCATCTTCACCATCTTAAAGGAACATAGGTGACAAAATCTGTTTAAGTCTTCACGTAAAAATGCAATCATTAAGCCTCTGAAGTCTGTGGGTAATGTTGAATAAATTTAATGTTCTTAATGTTGAAAACAACCAGAATTGTTTCATCCATCCATTGTTATGCCTCTCATCTGAATCATCATTTTCCCAATGTACTGCAAAGAAACATAAACTACTGTGATAAAGACAGAAATTAAAATAAGATTGAAGCCTGGGGTGGGGGGATAGTTCCAGTTGATGATACTGGCATCTTCCTTCATGAAATGATTGTTACCTCTTCCTTATGCACAGATGGTCTATGAAAAGCAAAGATCAAGTTTCCTCGAAAATTTTCTTTGATGCCATTGTATGTATGAACTAGCCACCAGGTTAGGTGAAATATGAAATACTTTGGAAAATAATATGTATTTTGAGGAGCTGAAACCAAAAGTGTTAGCCTCTCTACGTGTCTCTAAGTTCTCTCTTTGTTGGGGGAGGTCATTGAGAGGACATGACTGCCTGTTGACCCCTGAGCTGGACCATGGCAGTTGGAGGCCCTTTGTCTCTTCACACCCTCCCCTGACCTTGGAATGTGTATTCCACTTGCCTTCCTCACTTCTAGAGCTCCTCCAAGGATGCACCCTTGAGAAAGTGATTTAATGTTGAGCCCATCCGGACAGTATATGTGACTGAACATTGTTAAGGTCTCTATATAAACAAGACTTGTATGTAAGTTCCTTTGCTTATTAAACTTGCCATCTATAAACCTGGGGTGGCCTACATCTTTATTTGGTCTGTCCCAACCCTCCACATATAGGGATCAATTTTGGATTACACCTGGAAAGTTCTCAAGGGGCTTGGGAACCACCATTGTTAAAGGTGGATTTATAAAGAATGTGTTTTGTTCCATGGGTTCTACTGAAAATGTGCAAAGGTGAAATTCAAGTACATTTCTTCTGTCATGGGTTTTCCTATACTGAAATTCTTGAACTGTTTCCAATTTTGTTTCATGAACTACAGAAAATGATATTTTCATCTTGATCTAGAACATATATATCAACACATAGATATGTGTATCTGAAATAAAAACTCACAAAACAATATTAATCCTTAATATAAATGACATGGACTTATTTGTTTTATTTAATTTTAAATAGAATATTCCTGGTCATGACCCATTAAATATTCCTTAACATGCCCCACTAAAATGATTTCATGAATCACTGATGGATCATGACTAACAAATTTGAAAAGTAGTGCTCTAGACAAAGAAAGAATTACTCAGAGCCCAGCTGACAATTTTGACCATAATCATGTATATATGTAGAATTGAATTTATAGATGTAAATAATGATTAATTGAGTTATTTGTGTTATTTTACACAACCTATTCATGTTTGAATTTAGCTTTAATAAGGCTGTCTCTGCAAAGTTTTTGTTTTATGAACATCCTCAAACAAAACTTATAGATTCAGAATTTATGAGTACTAGATATCATGTCCTTGACTATAAAGATTTGACTTTTAAAATTGTCTCTAAAATTTCAAGCCTCTGTAAATATCAGTAAATAATGAAGTGTTTATTTTATTTTATTTCTATCGAAGTGTGGTTGGCATACAATATTATACTAGTTTCAGGTATACAACTGGTGATTTGACATTTATATAGATTATGAAATGATCACCATAATAAGTCTAGTTACCATCTGTCACCAGTGTTATATTATTGACTGTATTCCCTATACTGTACTTTACATCCCTGTGACTTATGCATTTTATAACTGAAAGTTTGTACCTCTTTGTCCTCTTCACCTATTTCACCCTCCTCCCCTCCCCACCCCTCCCCAATGACCACCACCATTTTGTTTTCTGTATTTATCAATCTGTTTCTGTTTTGTTTTTTAGATTCCACATATAAGTGAAGTCATACAGTATTTGTCTTTCTCTGTTTGACTTATTTCACTTAGCATAATACCCTCTAGGTCCACCCGTGTTGTCACAAGTGGCAAGATTTCCTTCTCTTTTATGCCCGAGTGATATTCCATTGTGTATATATGTCACATCTTCTTGATCCACTTATCTGTTGATGGGAATGTTTACTTTTCTAATCCAAATCATACACTGGGAAAATGTAGTGGTGTGTTACTTGAGCAATAGTGTTGTTTACAGTTGATCATTTCAAAGAAGATAATTTGAAATCAAGATCATTAATGATTTTTAGAACTTTTATGTAGGAGTTAGGTTGATGTTCAAGTTTCAGAAAGGTTTGATTTATTTGATGTTTACTCATAGAAGTTTTTTGGATCACTTTTTTCCTACACTAATTTTCTGGTTTTTGCAGTCCGACCAGTGACTTAAGAAGGTAATATTGGAGCAGGTTGTGTTTCATAATGGTTCTTATGTATATAAGAATCCAAAAATAATTACAGTTATCATGTACTTTATTGGGTTTTTGCACAAGGTCAGACATTCTGCTAAACACTTTATATACTCTTCTCCAATTCTTACCACAGTCTTTTTAGGAAAGTGTAATTGCTCCTGTTCTACATAGAAAGAAACTAAGGCTAATGATGGGGCTAAATAACCATCCCAGGGTAACAAGACCTCAGGCCAGAGTCAAGATTCAAACACTGACTGCCTCCCAGCCCCTGGGTTTTACACCCACATTCTACTGTGCATAGTAATAAAACACCCATCTCCTCTCACCTGTAACCCAGAGGAGTCAAAATATCCAGAATTGAATTGTACTTTTTTTTTAACCTACTCACAGGGCTGGCTGCATGATGTGCAGTACAGTGAAAAATGAAATATAGAACCCTTCGTTCAAAAAGCAGGAAGGAAAGAGCTGTTAAAATTAAAATATAAAGCTGTTTCCTTTATTCCATGGTCTCTCTTTCTTGACTTGCCCTTGTGTTTTTTATTTGCTGTTTAACTTCAAACTGAAGTTAAAATTAAAATTTTAAAGTATTAGCATGAGTTTTACTGCTCATTATTATATTGTGCAATTGCAGTTGTAAATACAAATATAAGACCATGTAACTCATGCAGAATCACCAGCACTACACAATTTGTATTTTGTAGCTTATATGTGCCTATGTATTTCATTCTTAATGTGGAAACGCTGCACAACTAACTTAGCTGTTTTTATTTCACTTCTTGATGGGTGCATATCCTACTAATATTGTCTACTTTCAGCATTCAGATGAGGGAGGATCAAAAGGACAAGGAACCATGGATTGCCCTTTCCCTTTCTTTCTCTGTCGTGAATTTTAGTCTAAATAGTTGGCTAATACAGGAAAGAAATATGAGTAAGAAAGGATATCGAAGGGCTCTTTGGTTGTTCATGTTTTCTTGGAACTGTCTTCTTTCTGCATTGGAGGCAAGTTCTGGTTCACACAGAAAGCACAAGTTCCCGGGGTTGTTAGTGCCCTCACTCATTCACTTACCTCGCACTCGCCTCTGGTGTTGTTAGATCCCCATATGTCATGTGTCTACCAGCATTCTCTGCCCATGGAACATCAGCAACACTATATGCAAATAGGGGTGAACACACATATTGTACTTACTTCCTCTGCACACGTGCACACTTTGTCACCTTATTGAACTTCACTTATATTACCCACTTTCAGAGATAAACTTATTAAGGATTTTAAGGTGGCAATGTCAAGAAGCAGATAAAACAAGCAAGGTGTCCTTCTGAGCCTTGGGTCACCACACAGCTTCTCAGATTGCATAACCATGAAGCTGGTCCTGTTATATACATGTCCCACACTACCTTTTTGTGACTTTTCTCCTCTTAATGCTGACTTCGTTATTTATTACTAATAGTACTTAGGGGTGGAGAGAAGAGATACATCATGGAATCTGTTCAGATTCCTAAGACCTTCAGAAATTTGCCTTGACCTTGAGGTGGGCCCATGGGGATAGCTCTCTCAGGGTACTTATGTTCTGTGCAAGATAGTAGAGTTGGGCTGATTTTGACTTAGGATGACATATTTCTGCCAGTTCTCTACAAACAAATGAAGAGTACATCACTTGATGAAAATATTACACCACATGCTGCCATATGTCTTTTCATCTTATTAAGTCCTTACTTAATAGTAGAAGAAATTTATAATAATAAAGCTTTCAAGTTGGAGCATTTATCAGAAGAGCACAGTTAGGTTGGTGCTGGCAGCTCAGTGGGATAAGGCCCAGTGTTGGGAGGAACTAGAAATTCAAAGCAGACATGTCAGAGGAAAGCCATCTAAAGGATGGATCTTTTCCTAGGCACAATCATGCAGTCTTCCAAGTAGCTTCTGGTTCTTCTACCCTGTATTTTGTTTCCTTTGCAGAACCCTGTTTGTTAGGGTCCAGTGTTTGCTTGTTCTCTTTGGGGGTGTACAGAAGATTCCTCTCTGAATATTTCTCCAATATCTTTGCTCTGCTTAACTGTATCATCAGTTTGTCTCTGTCCCTTACTTCAGCAGAAAACCCTCTCGAGTGCAGTCTTCCTTAGGATTTTTGAAGCCCAGCCCCCTACCACGAGTGTATTTAAACTAAAGAAAAATTCATGCATATTTTATTACTTGCTAAAATTCTGACCATTGACAATTGCCCTAATATTAAAGCAGCAGACACAGAGGTTGTCCTAAGAGTTCTCTCCTGTCACTTGGTAGTACTGCTTCCATAGTTTGGGAATCCCTTCTGACATATAGCCAGGCTTAGAGGTCAGTATTCCATCCTGGAAACTACCCTACCCTCTCCAGGTGATTCTTCCAAAGTCTCCATTACTTGGCTTGAGGGGAGAAGGTACAGACGTGCATAGTGCTCTAGCTAATCCACAGGAATCTTTTCTCATTAGTTTTCTCCATCAGTCTCCCTGCTTCTTCTACACCTTTGAGCTAGGTAGTGGACTGAGGATGGTGGGAATGGAAAACTGGTCCCCTATTAGCAGTGCCTTCAGAGGTAGCCTGGATCTTCTTTTTAGAATCATGGCCACTTTGTCTCTGTTGTTCTCAGCTTCATGGTTTCTAATGAAACGTGGAAGCAAATACTTCATATTTTACTTCTCCTAAGATGGTGTCTTGCTACTGAAACCATGGTCTTCTGGAAATAGAAGCTTAATTTATAGAAGTCATCATACTATTAGAAATTTCAGATGTGTGAATGAGGCATTTCTCTTTAAATTTTACCTTCTTTTCCCACTAATTTTCATACTGATTACTTTTCTGCTCTTTAGATCTTCAGAAATATTTCATTCCCATCTCTTGGGAAGACATGTTTCCTTTAATACCATCGCAAAAATCTGTAATAATACCATAATGCCAATAATACGTATATGTAAGGGAATGAAAATATGAAGTGAGGAGAGTTACATATGGATGAAAATTAGTAGTGTTTAAAATATAACATGAAGAGATGATGTATTAATTCATTCCTTATAATAATCCAGAAAAGCTTTAATAAAATATTAATTTGAAGTAGACTTCAACTGCCATTTAAGAATTGGAGTGTATATTTGTGAGATGTTAAAATGCAAACTGACTCTTGTATGTGCCTGCTGTTCATGTCTCTGATAATGCAAGTGGACATTTCTAGCATTTTAAATATTTCATTTGCTTGATTGTATGATGTATTAGAACAGTCTGCAGAGATACTAATTGTGTAACACCCAATTTGTTTTATTGTTCAGCATTTGGAAGCTCCTGAAGACAAGTCATTTGGCCGTTCATTAATGGAGACTGAAGTAAACCTGGACAGTTACCAAATAGCTTTAGAAGAAGTACTCTCATGGCTTCTTTCAGCTGAGGACACATTGCAAGCCCAAGGAGAGATTTCTAATGATGTAGAAGAAGTGAAAGAACAGTTTCATACTCATGAGGTAAAGCAAAACATTGATTGATGAAACAAAGCTCATGACTTGTCATAATGGCAAGTCTCTCTTGTTATCTCAATTACTCTATAAATCCTTGTGTTTTGGTAATTCAGTTTTTATTTTGAGATGAAAACTGATAAATATTTATGGGCATGGGATTCCATCAGCCAGCATTTGAAGTTCTGCCTTGAAGAATGACACTTGAAGTTGCTGAGATTTGATTTTTGCCAGTGACTTATGCCAGGTATATGAGAGCCTAGCTCACTTTTCTTGGGTCAAGGCAGTGCTAAGATATAACTTACATTCCAGAGTGTCCGTGTGGTATCAGGCCGTACTACGCATAGTGGGAGACTTTTCCTGAAATGACAAACTCATTTGCTTTCCGCCCCTTTCCTATCCTGTTTTCTGCTACTTTGGCTCTTTTGTGGGTCTCCCCAGGAGATTTGACTTAGTAAGGCACTTGCACACAAATCCCTATATCAGGATCTGCTTCTCTGCAGAAGTTGACCTAAGCTAATAATTGCCCTTAATTCATATTAAAAACAGTATGGGGAGCACCTGGGTGGCTGAGTCAGCTAAGCGGCTGCCTTCAGCTCAAGTCATGATCCCAGGGTCCTGGGATTGAGTCCCACATCAGGCTCCTTGTTCAGCGGGCAGCCTGCTTCTCCTTCTCCCTCTGCCTGCCACTCTGCCTACTTGTTCTCTCTCTCTCTCTCTCTGTCAGATAAATAAAATCTTTAAAAAAACAGTATTGGGTTTTGTTAAATTAAAAAAATGAAAGCCTTTTACTGGGAATATAATTTAAATGGGCTACAAACTTAAAATTGCAAAAAAAAATAACATTCAAAACTGTAAGGATTGATCTAAAGTATCAACTTCTGTCTCCTCTTTCCCTGTCAGGGGTTCATGATGGATTTAACATCCCATCAGGGACGGGTTGGTAATGTTCTACAACTGGGAAGTCAACTGATTGGAACAGGGAAATTATCAGAAGATGAAGAAAGCGAAGTACAAGAACAAATGAATCTCCTAAATTCAAGATGGGAATGCCTCAGGATAGCTAGCATGGAAAAACAAAGCAAGTAAGTCTGTGTTTTTAATTCCTAAAAATAGCAAGTTTTCGAATCTTACTATTATTTAGATGCAGTTTCTTGTTTCAGTTGGGATTCTCAGTTGGCTTCCCAGGCATATAGCTCTTTTTTTAGGGATGTTTTGGTTGGATTTTTGTGTCCATTTCATTTTCTTTTTCACTTTTGTAATTAATGTGGAAATGTTGGGTAGAACGATCATTATCTACAGAACTCTGCTTTAAAACTTGCCAAAACTGGTGTCATAGATAACATTTTCTCAGTTTTCTCCAAAAATTAAAATGTGACTCTGGAAGGCATGGAAGTATAAACGGGAAGCCATGCACATAAAATCACCTATTAGGTACAGTTGATAGGAAACTTCTCTTCTGAAGGAAAAGCTCTCAAAATATTAAATAGTTTCTCATGTGTTTAAGGAAATCCTCTTGAAAAAAACTGTTTCTCATCCGTGTTCAGAAATCCTTATGCAACTACTGTATGGTTGTGAATTATCTTAAGAATATATATTGGCTTTATCAAAAAAGAATTTTTGAGACATTTCTGGAAATGGTGTGTTTCTTCTGAAGGTAACAAGTAGATCTCATCATTCTGGATGTGTTGCTTTGATTTATATTGTTAGGTGTGTGTATTCATGTAAAGCCTATTGAGACAAGATAGATTTATTTTTAAATGAAAAGAAATGAAGTGCCAACCATGGATTTGAATACATTAAGCTAAAGGAATTGTCCAAGTGCCTTAAGTTTACTTAGCTATTATTTATGAAGATTAAAAGCTTTAAAATAGGACCAAAGAAACTCATTAGATATGCTGGGAAGATTGCTATTTCAGTACTAAATTATAATGTGACAATACAATGGGGAAAACACATTTTTAAACTCATGTCTTTTGAAAGAAAAAATAAAGCCTATATAGGATAGAATTTTCACAAATATTGGTATTCCGAATCAGGAGATACTAGTCTATACATCCTGACATTTTCCCTGCTGTGATCATTTTTATGATGGCAGCAAACCCTGGAAGTGAGAGTTAGACCAGCTGTATTAGAATGCGCAAATCAGCCCTGTACCCATGCCCAAGGGTCAACTGATTCATTACACCCACTTATCATCATAAATTATAAGATGTAGAACCTCCTACCTGTGGTCACATCCCAAATTTCTTCAGGTTACAGCTTCTATTTTTACTAAGCTGTGCAACTTAAACAAAGCAACTTCAGACAAAATTTGCTTTTCTTTAAAATCCCATAGGGAAACCACTGTCATCTCCTTCCTACCTTCTCTTTTTCCATTCTCTTCTGCAGGCTAATTACAGCTGTTGTTCCTCAATCCCTGTTTTTAAATAAGACTGACAATATGGCATCAATTGTCCGTACCAATCAGTTAATGAATTGCAGTTTGAGACTGAGTTACAATGAAAAGTGAATTCAACCTAAAATTAAAATCGCCAGTTTTTAATGTTTTAAAAAACAGTTTAATAAAAAATAAAAAACCCATCTTGAAGGGATATCTACCATTAGATGATAGATGACAGCATAGATACACATACATGGACAATAGGACACACAACCATATTTATACACATGCACATGCACACACACATGTGTGTATATATATATATATATATATATATATATATATACGCACATGCATATATGTGTGTACGTGTGTGTATGCATGTAATTTCCTCACCCCCTTCCTGCTGGAGGATGGAAAAGCTAAAATGGCGACATCAGTCCTTAGTTAAGCTTGACATCCAAAACAAGTTTGTCTTGAGGGAAGATATGGGCACTTTGGTTTTAAACAGTTTGTTTTGTGTTTAAGCTTTTGGAATGATTATTAGGAAGGTAAGGGCATCCTCTTAGTCGGCATAGTTTTTGCTAAAACACAAATTTGAAAATGAGAAACTAATAGGGAGTCACTTGTTACACGTAGTCTTTTCTGGACAATTTGTTGAAATAACCATACACAAAGTATTGTTTCCCAAAGCAAATTCAGAAATCTTTTGTGAGTTTGTAAAAGTAACTCTCTTCCATACCACTTTCACTAACTTTGTGTGTCTTCATGCATAAAACCTATTAAATTCTAAATGAGATAAGCCATTACGCAAACTATGCTGGACCTGACTCTTAATAGATTTTTTTGGAGGAACCAAAGAGATAATTATGACAATAGAATGTTGTCAGTATTTAAAAAAATAATAATCATTTCATGCTTTTACAAATTATTACCTGTTCACTTTCTATTATCACGACCATATTGATGACTAGCTTCATATGGAACATCACCTGCTGTTTCCAAAGCTATGTAGGAAGGCATGGTAAATTGCTAGTAAACAAAAATGGATAGGTCTACATTTTTTCATCTCCTTTGTAAAGACAGAGTGTGGCTAGACCCCATCGGAAGCCATCATCTCTGCCTAAGCCTAGCTTTAGTGATGAGTGGAATGATAATTAAGGTTTAGGCATATGAGATATAACTGAAGCCATGCTACAATTTATTTATTTTTTTAATCAGAGGGAGAGTGAGCACAAGCAGAAGGAGTGACAGGCAGAGGGACAAGCAGGCTCCCCACTGAGCAAGGAGCCCCATGCGGGACTCAATCCAGGACCTTAGGATCATGACCTGAGCCAAAGGCAGCTGCTTAACCGGCAAAGCCACTCAGGCATCCTTCCGTGCTAGAATTCTTAAGTTGCAATCTCATAGCAAATGTAAATAAAAAACTAGTTGAGAATACAGATAAGCTTATAGCTAAAATCTGTGACTATTTACATTTGACAATTATATATATTACCTACCAACATATCTGCCAGCAATAATAAAATCATATTTGATATATATGCATTGATATATATATACACACATCAATGCATATATGTATATATATATTAAATTAATATATATATATTAAGTAGGTATATTTATATATATGCAAAACTCTACACACACACATATACACAAATATGTGCAAGTATTAATAAACATTAATGGAGTGCTTCAAGATATCAGAAACATTTCCAGGCACTAGGGATATAGTATTTAGTCATAAGAGATTAAGTTGCAGATCTCCTGGAGCTATGGGGAGGCTGTCACAAAAAAGAACACAAGGGGAAGAAAGGAAGGAGAAGCATCTCTGTGTCACAGTACCTTTTAATTTCTTTAGAAAACTTATTCCTATCTGATACTAGCCTTTGTGATCCAAGAATATTATTTCCAGGGTGTTGCCATTTAACTTGAATTTGAATGACAAGAAAGAATGACCATTTGTAGATGAGAAGAGTAACATTTTGGGCAGAGGGAACAGACAATGCTAAGGCCCTAAAAGAGAAACAACTAGCTTGTTAGAGGAGGTGAAAGGTCAAGGTGAATGGGGAGTTGCATGTGGGAAGGTTACATGGCCAAGGTATAAAATGGGATTAAAAGAAGGATAAAGGTCATCTCTTATATGGCAGTGTCAGTCAGGGTAAGAGATAATGGCTTTGAGTTCTAGCATAAACGCAAGAAAAAGCCACCAGAAGTTTTTTTTTTTTTTTTTTAAGAGATAGATTATTTATTTATTTATTTATTTGAGTGAGCACAAGTGGGAGTGGCAGAGGGAGAGGGAGAAAGACTCCCAAGCAGGCTCTGTACTGAGTTCAGAGCCCAACATGGGGCTCAGTCCCACCACCATGAGATCATGACCTGAGCTGAAACAAAGAGTTGGGCACTTAAACAACTGTGCCACCCAGGTGCCCTCCCATCAGAATGTTTTAAGTAGGGGGGAGACAGGTAAAAGAAATATCAATAATGACACTAGAAGAAGAGAAGGCAGTTATAAGGTCAGTGCAGTGACCCAGATAAGAGGTGCCAGGTCTTTAATATTGGAGTATATTCTGTTTTCTTAGCCCAAGAGTTAATTTATAGACTATTCCTGTTCTATTTATTTTAGTTCCTTTTTTTGCCATTTTAACAATCAGGATCCTTTTGCCTTATAAATAGATATCCTTGCCTCATGCACATAGATGTTAGCTATACACAGTTTGCATCTGGGAAATACTATTTATCCCACAAACCACTAACAATTATCAAACAAAACAAGAAATTTAAACAAATCTATAGTGAGCTAACAAAATACTCCTATTTATACTTTACTTTGTCTCATAGATATGGTCTTACTTTCTTAAACATCTATTTATGTGAACTGGTAGCATACTTCCCCTCTGTGATTCTTAGTTACTGAATGATGCAACAGCAGCACTTCTGCTGTGTACCTGGCACACCTCAAAGAGATACTGGCTGAGATAGGGTATGAAAAAGTAGATTGTGAATGCAAAAGAATTATAAAATGCAAAGAACAATCACCATTGTAAATAAGATGGCTAGCCACTTGCTATTTAATTGTACCATTGTGGTTATACTTTGCCTAATATGTATTTTTCACTCTTTATCTCCATCTTGTTCTAATTCCTCATTCATTTTTTTCCCGAAAGGATATGATTGAGGGTGTTTTCCCTGGGTGTAAGGGAACATGTTCGGGGTGATTGAAATTAGATTTGAAGTTGAAATTTTACAATTGAAACACTTAGAAATATGCTTTATAAAGAAATGTCAGTATGAATGGATAAAGATGTAATACACACACACACACACACACACACACACACACACACACACACACACAGGAATATCACTCAGCCAGCAAAAGAATGAAATCTTGCCATTTGTAGTTATGTGGATGAAGCTAGAGTGTATACTGTTAAGTGAAATAAGTCTATCAGAGAAAGACAAATATTGTATGATCTCACTCATATGTGGAATTTAAGAAATAAAACATATGAACATATGGGAAGGAGTGGAGAGGGAGAAAAGGAAATAAATCGTAAGAGACTCAATGACAGAGAACAAGTTGAGGGTTGATGGAGGGAGGTAGTGGAGGATGGGCTAGATGGGTGATGGGTATTAAGGAGGGCACTTCTTGTGATGAGCACTGGGTGTTGTATGTCAGTGATGAATCACTGAATTCTACTACTATAAACTAGCTAAAAATTTTAAAAAGTCAGTAAAAAAAAAAACCTAACATACAGACGCTTCTCTCTCATTTCTTCCTCTTTTTACTCCATTTCCATTTGATTCTTTTCTAATTTTTTTCAACTACAATTCTGATACCTTCATAGATACGAATTGATGACAAAGCTAATATGGTAAAGAAGTTTGTAAAGATATCTCTAGCCACACACTACTTTGACACCAACATGCTGCTATTGATCCATTAAAAATCTATACAACTAATGAATCGTTTAACACTACACCAAAAACTAATGATGTACTATATGTTGGCTAATTGAACATAATAATAAAAAAATCTTTAACAATGTTTATGAAATTGGAATGAAAGAACTAAGTGCCACTGATTGCATAATTAAAATAATGAAAACAGGACACTGTCTCTTGACCTGCTCAAGTTGGAAACCTTAAGGAGAGGAGGTGAAATAATTGTTGTTTTGATGCATTTTATGCTGCAGAATACCCTTTGGGTGGTGGGAGGTGAGGGAGCGAGAAGAAAAAGACAAAACTTCCTACTGTGGAAGTGCAAGAAGGCAACTGGCACAGGGACAACAGAAAATCTTCTTCTCTATGAATAAACTCATTAATTTGATTGAAAAATGCAACCTGCAGAGAGAAAAAGAGATTTACTGACGTTTCTACAAGGACTCATGAAGATAAGCACAGCAAGTTCCATCAACTTCTCTGATAATTGTGGTTAGGACATGCAGGGGGAAAGTAAAGTCTTTGTGGTGATGGGGGAAGAAAATGAAAGCGAGTCAGAAAGGAGGCCATGTGAATTTCTGTTCTGGTTTCCATCAGCAGGAGGAGAGATATGAATAGTATCTGGGTAACAATACCAGCCATAACATGGCAAATCATTGTGAATCACCATCCACACTTTGGCGAGAAAAATATGTCTAAAAAATCTGGTTCATCTTTTTTTCCCACATGTCTGTTCCAGTCTTGAAATGAGATGACATACATGAGTGATGAATAAAGCAAAGGAGATGCTGAATAAATGGTGGGTGGGTTTTCTTCCAAGTGAAGGAGCTAACGTATTGCATATATGAATATATAAATGAATGAATGAACAATTGAATTAATTTCTTCAGGTACTTCCAGTCCAACAAATGAATTTTTTACAAAGACAGTTTTAACAACGTATAATCTCAAATCCCTACATGTGATTTTATATCACTGTTTTGTTAATTCATTTTTAAATTCTTCTAGTACTGTTAAAATGAGAATTTCTTAGAGATCCAGGTGGTTCAAGGAACAATAGGACCAACATTACCTGAGAGCTTATTAAAAATGCAGAATCTCTATCCTCCCTCTGATCTACAGAATCAGAATCTGCAATTTAGCCAGATTGCAAGTGATTCCTAAGCCCATTACAGTTTGAGCAGCACTGATCTATTTGAAACAATTGCAAAATAGTATAAACCCATACTCCTTCTTTGTAGACCACTGCTTTTAATATTTCTTGTTCCAGTTTTCCTATTAACTGAGGGGCCAAACATTTTAACTACTTTCTTAGAAGCTCCAAAAATGGTACTGGGTGATAGCTCATTTAATCCTAAAATGTTGATATTATCTCATAGGGGTGACTAATGGAATTGCAAGATTCTTGTGAAAGAATGTACAATGGAGGAGACAATGTGAGAGTACTGACAATTAATTTCTGGCCTAATAAGCAGTGATCATTAACATATAGTAATTCGGTCACATTCAAATGAATATAACTGGCTGTCACAATTCTTTCTGTAAATAATGTGCAATTAAAATGTGGAGAGTCCTTGTTCAAATAATAAAAAGTATATGACTTTTACAGTTTAAATTACAAATAGGAAAGCCCAATTTCTAGCATTGATAGAAATAAGAGTAGAGAGTAGGATTTTTTGGAGTGATGTTTTTTCACAAAGATAAACAATGGTAATTAGAAAATAAGTTTAATCATTCATTCATCTCTCTCACCAACAATTCTTATCTACTATATCCCTAGCATGTTCTGGATACTGGGGAAGTATCAGTGAACAAAGCAGACTCTCTTCATTATTAGTGGGAGGACATGGTTACAAAACATTTATAGCATATCAGATGGTGATAAATGATAAAGGGAACAGAGGCAGGGGGTAGATTTGGAGAGGAAACGGTGTGTGTGTGTGTGTGTGTGTGTGTGATGGTATGGAGGTAGTCAGTTAGGGAAGGCCTCTCTGGTGAGGTAATGTTTAAGGAAAGCCCTGAATGAAGGGAGGGAATAAGCCATGCAGGTATCTGGGACAAAGGCAAACAAATGGAAAAGTCTGGAGGCAGGGGCATGCTGAGCATGTTTCAGAAACTGTGCGGGAGTTGACAAAGAGAAGAATGATGTCATTGTGATTTAGGACAAAAAAATGGTTCAAATTAATAAGACTTTTTCAATAGGAACGGATTTTATGGAAATTGGCATTTTTATCATCTTAATTCTGATTTTTCTGATTGGGAAAGTGTTCATGTTTTTGTATTATATCTCACGTTTGATGGATAATTAAATGATACCAATTATTCATTCAAGAAATATTTATCATGTGTCTAGTATATGCTAGGCTCTATGCCAGATGTTAGTGACATAATTTTTGCATTTGAGAGTAGGCTTCCCTTGCCATATAAATAAATGTGATCTCTGAGTGTCAACATTCCCCATTCCTACTCAGGATAATTTAAACTATCTTCCAATCATTGTATTTAATAGTTTAATATTTAATATTAAATATATATTTAATATTTAGTTAGTTTCTTTTTTCTTTTTTTTTAAGATTTTATTTATTTATTTGATAGACAGAGATCACAAGTAGGCAGAGCATCAGGCAGAGAGAGAGGAGGAAGCAGGCTCCCTGCTGAGCAGAGAGCCCGATGTGGGGCTCGATCCCAGGACCCTGGGATCATGACCTGAGTTGAAGGCAGAGGCTTTAACCCACTGAGCCACGCAGGCGCCCCTTCCCTTCTATTTTTATGTCCTGATAATCACTGATAAAAATGAAATTAGGAGTAGATGTAAAAGTCATCTCTAAAAAAATCACATTTATATAGTCAGTATGTCATGATGGTGAAGTAGACCCCAGGGCCAAACTAACTGATTCCCACTTTCCCACCATCCCTCACTTACCCCTTCACCCACATGTAGCTTTGTGTCCCCATTTGTAAACTGTGGCTAAGATGAGTTCCTGCTTCATTGGGATTAATTATAGCAATAGTTCTATTGTCTGGCACATGATAAATATAATTTGTTATTCATACATACAATTTAAATGTCCCAAATTGTGTAAGGTTGGAACTACTATTTTAGTAGGTAATTTACCACATATATAGTATTTTTCATTAATAAATAATTCAGGGAAGATATTTTTATGTGTCCTAGACCTGTCTCCATGTCATCCTCTTGCCTCTGGTTCATGTTAATCCTGATAGTCATGCTGCCTGGGCTCAGCTACCCAAACATTTGCTACTTGCGAACACCCAAGGGCTGAAGTAAAAGTTATACCTGAGTCCTGAAAACCAACACAATCATTTTCACCCCTGGGTGTTCATTGGGATCACCTGGCTGGACATAAATTCCACTAATTCACATTTCTGTGATAGTTTTAATAAAAACCTGATGTGTAGACATCACCTTCATTGATCACTTTTGTAATAGATTAAATCAAACAAGAACCCATACAAGGGGGTTAAAATAACTACATATTTAAGTATTTATCAGCATTCCCAGAACATCTAGTTGTACATAAACAATTCTTAAGCCAACATCAAAACTATGTAATCTAGTCACTACACCCATTTGGCTGAGATTTTCAGGCTAAGTGTTGGAATAAGTAAATAAATTAATTTTGTTTTTTATCAGTGTGATTTTAGTTACTAAATGACCTGCATTTGAAAGTAAAAAGTGCGTTCAAAATTAGTTTCTCTAGTTTATACTGGCAGCCCTCCCTTAAATCAAATATATAGGTTTTATTGACAACTTAAATCATGTGATTGTATTTTGCATGTATAACATGCTAATTGAACATCACTGGGGATTCTTTTGTAATCTATAAATTCACATTAATATTTCACCTCTTTTCATTTGTTGTGTTTCTTATTTGAGAATTACATATAAGCAAGTAATTATGAAGTCTAGGAAATGAGGCCTGAGAACCAATCTTAATAATTTTTCATCGTAAGTCCCTAGCATTTGTGAAGTCTGTACTTTTACACATTTATTAGTATAGCATCTAGCATATGATTATTTTTTTAAAGGTTTTATTTATTTATTTGACAGTCAGAAATCACAAGTAAACAGAGAGGCAGGCAGAGAGAGAGAGAGAGAGGAGGAAGCAGGCTCCCCGCCGAGCAGAGAGCCGGATGCGGGACTCCATCCCAGGACCCTGAGATCATGACCTGAGCCAAAGGCAGAGGCTTTAACACACTGAGCCACCCAGGCGCCCCCATATGATTATGTTTTTATAAGTATTTTTATACATCTTATAATGTATTTCCATAAAGCCCAAGAAACACAATTTAGGCTATCAAATACAGGCTGAAATTAATGAAAACATGTACCATTTTGACATTTATAAATTTGTGTAGAAAACCAGAATTTCAGAAAATGCTATTCATATATATTGCTGAATTCCTGAACTTGGGATATCTCTCCTTATAAATATTGTGTGACATAATAAAATGTTATGAATAAAGACTGCCAAGTAAGGAATCCTTCTTCTTGTCAATCTCATTTTCTGTTGGTTTAGACCAATGCTGTCCAATATTGCAGTCACTAGCTGCATGTAGTTATTTAGTTGTAAATTTAAGTTATTATAATTACGTATGGGTAAAAATCCAGTTTCTCATTTACACTAGCCGTATTCCAAGTGCACAGTAGCCACACATGGCTAGTGGCTATCGTATTGGATAATGCAGATATACAATATTTACATCATTGTAAAGATCTATTGGGCAGTGCTAGTTAGAGGACCTCTGTAAAGCAGACTCTGTGTTTGCAATGATTTCCTTCATGTTCATAGAGACATGTTCCCACAGCAGGGTATGAGGTGAGAGGTAGATCATCAGTAAAATTATTGGAATTATTTGGAAAATGGTATTCCCTCAGATGCTTTTTACTGAAGCTAACAACCCAAATCCAAGTAGCTTATACCATCGCTTCTTAAAGCATGTTCCATGGACCGGCAGCATTGGCACGCCCTGGGCATTTGTTAGGCCCCTCCCCAGACAGATTATAGGACATATTCTCCACATGATTTATATGCATATTAGAGTTTGGGAAGCACTGGTTAAAACAATAAGGATGTCTTTATCTTGTATTACGATACAACCACGGGTGAGATAGCTATAGGTTAAGTCAAATGACCCTGTTGTGCCATCAAAATCCCAGGTTCTTTCATTTTTTTATTGGAATATAATAATAGTGTTATATGAGTTTCAGGTATAGATTAAATGATTCAACAATTCTCTACATTTCTCAGTGCTCATCAAGCTAAGGCGTGCTCTTAATCCCCTCACCTAGTTCACCCATCCCCTCACCCAACACCTCTGGCAGCCAGTGGATTTGATTTCTGTATTTAAGAGTCTGTTTTTTGTTTGTCTCTTTTCTTTTCCTTTGTTCATTTTTTTGTGTGTCTTAAGTCAACATATGGCTGAAATCATGTGGTATTTGTCTTTCTCTGACTGGCTTATTTCATTTAGTACCATACCCTCTAGGTCCTTTGAATTTATTGGTTTTGCAAGCTTCCCTCTGTCTTCAGCCAGTTTTACAATTGGAACTTGGCTGCAGCATTTCCCAGTGTCATATCCTGACATGCTTCTGGCTCTGGATTTTGTCAGGACTGTCTCCTGTCTAGCACTAGTTTATTCCAGTTCCACTGTTCTCCTCTCTCTACTGCCAATCATGTATTTATGCTTCCTTTTCTTTTTGCTTTTACAGCCCTTTCAAAATGACCACTTGAGGGCGCCTGGGTGGCTCAGTGGGTTAAGCCACTGCCTTCGGCTCAGGTCATGATCTCAGGGTCCTGGGATCGAGTCCCGCATCGGGCTCTCTGCTCAGCAGGGAGCCTGCTTCCCTCTCTCTCTCTCTCTCTCTGCCTGCCTCTCCGTCTACTTGTGATCTCTCTCTCTGTCAAATAAATAAATAAAATCTTTAAAAAAAAAAATGACCACTTGAAAACCATAAAATGAAACCAAGAAAAATGCAAATTCTTTTCTTGCCTATGGATGATAGATTTTTCTTTTATGAATTTGACAAATTTCCCTAATTTATTTGCATCTTTGAAATGTTGGTTGGAAATGTAGAATTTCTTTCTTTCATTTCAACAATATCTTTATTGTATTTTATTTTAAAGATTTTATTTATTTGTGAGAGAGAGAGAGCGTGTGCGTGCGAGCGAGCGCACAGAAGGAAAGTGAGAGGGAGAAGCAGACTCCCTGCTGAGCAGGGAGCCTGATGCAGATGCAGGGCTCAATCCCAGGACCCTGGGATCATGACCTGAGCTGAAGGCAGACACTTAACCGACTAAGACACTCAGGCACCCCTCAATAATATTTTAAATTGAACAGTCTCAAAGTATCATTGTCATGGAATGAAAGCTCTTATATCAGCAACTTCATATGACCCAACTGAATGCAGCCTCTGATCCATAAAGAAGTAAGATAAGTCAAAGTTAAGAGCATGGATTTGGGTGACAGATAGTTGAGCATTTAGATACTGTCTTAAGTTGTCACTGAGACACCTTAGGCAAATTCTTTAAACTTCCCCAAATCCATTGTCCTCAGAAATAAAGTAACAGTGGTATTATTTACCTGAATAGTAATAATGAAGACCAAATGTAATTATTTGGTGTTTTTCAAACACAAGTCAATCATATTCCACCTTCACAATTCCTTCCATGTCTGCATTTTTTACCATTACATATTTAATACTTTTAGTTAAAATAATTATTTTTACTTAAACTCATCCTAAGCTGTGTGATTTTATATATGCATTAAAATCATATGTAGACTTACTGTATGTGTGTGTGTGTGTGTGTGTGTGTGTGTGTGTGTGTACAAACATGCACGTATACATATTGCATGGCCATATAGATATATACCAGGCATATTAAAATAATTTCGTAAGTTTTCCCTGTGCCACGAAAATCATTCTATGAACCACAAATGGATTGCATATCATCATTTAGGATCCACTGAAATAGTGTATTTTATGCTTTCTAACAAGAGTAACACACATAGGGACGCCTGGGTGGCTCAGTGGGTTGGGCCACTGCCTTCGGCTCAGGTCATGATCCTGGGGTCCTGGGATCGAGTCCCGCATCGGGCTCCTTGCTCGGCGGGGAGCCTGCTTCCTCCTCTCTCTCTGCCTGCCTCTTTGCCTGCTTGTGTGTACTCTCTTTCTCTGACAAATAAATAAAATCTTAAAAAAAAAAAAGAGTAACACACATAAAGCATTGAATTCATGTTAGCTGAAATAGTTAAAAATTCATTTTAAACAATGCCTTAACCCAAGGGTTAGTAATCACCCCCAACTTTCTACAGTTACCCCTTCTTATGCTACATTTAGAAAAGGGGCATTTGTATTGTGCAGTCTTCTAAACAGACCTTGGGATAGCAGTGCCTCCTCATGGTTGCTTCTTCCATTGCTCAGGCCACTCTGAGTAACTCTGGCCTGTAATTCACCTGCATATATCAATGCTATTTCTTTGCAGGCCTTAGTGAGCTAAGGAAGCACAGCACCTTTTACTACCTGTTAACTCCTTTCGTAAATCACCTACACAGAAAGTTGAAAGTAAGTACTGACGAGACATTACTGAGTCATTAGAGTAAAGTAACAACATTAGAAAAGCAAAAAATTTTTTGAACGTTAAAAATAATTGTTCTTAAAGTCCAAAGGGAAGCCATACAAAGTTGAGCTCTTCACACATGTTCCCCCCACGTGGACATCCTAATCAATAGGAGTTCCCAGCAGAGATATGGAAGTTGGTAAATATTTGTTGAACAAAATGTCTAAAAGTTAAGAAAGGAAGTAAATAATATTTTAAAATGAAATTCCTTATTGATTCTAACAAACATGTGTTATACTTGAAACATTTCTTCAAGTTTAAATAACAATGTGGGATTCTCCAGCTTTGGAAAGGTGAGAATTTTAGCTTACGGTAGTGACAAACTGGACGGAAAAACAAAAACAAGGAATGATACTGTAGCTAATTCTCATGAAATCTTATTAGCATCAGGTCAGTCCCCACAGGGCAGACTGAACCAATCAAGTGAATGATTTATGAACCTTGCAATGTGAGGATGCTATTCTTTTTCTGAGGGGCTTAAGCAACTTTGAATTTTTGCTTTCACTTAAATGGATGCTTTTTCATCCGTGTTGCTTCCCATAAAAAGAAGATGTCTACTTTTTTTGTTTGATAAATTAAACCTCATCCCCATGGGCTTTTGATTGCAGGGTGCCTCAGGGAACATCTGTCTGTGAAAGGTAAAAGGCCAGTAAATGGTGCAGTCCAGATTATATTGAACACTCAATTATGTGTGTATCACGTGTATTTAAATGTGCTGACTAATGAAAATTTCTGGTGAAGATCGTATAAATCAGAATAGTAAATTCTTAATTCCAATTTTGTCTTCCTTCTCAGCATGCATTATACTATGAGTTCCAAAAATGCTTCCAACATGTCTTCCTAAAGAATATTTACCTCAAAATAGGTATTAACACTTCTCATTTGAGTCTCAAATTTTTGTTGAATGGATGAAATAACCTCAAGTTTAATTTTCATCTTTACCATGAAGTTGTGTGATTGAGAGGCAAGATATTGTCCCATGTCCCTGGCAATCTAAGTGAGAAGATTTAAGAAGTTGGATTTAGGGGGCGCCTGGGTGGCTCAGTTGTTAAGTGTCTGCCTTCAGCTCAGGTCATGATCCCAGGGTCCTGGGATTGAGCCCCACATCCGGCTCCTTGCTCAGGGGGAAGCCTGCTTCTCCCTCTCCCACTCCCCCTGCTTGTGTTCTCTCTCTCTGTGTCTCTTTCTGTCAAATAAATAAATAAAATCTTTTTAAAAAAAGTTGGATTTAGGGCATATAACCAGGCTTTAAATTCATTATCCAGCGTACTGTTGTTTACATCTTTGTAAACAATACATCTCTTTCACTTATCTGTTTCTGTATAACAAATGACTCCAAAATGTTGTGGCTTAACACAATAATTTTTAATTACATCATGTCTCTGTAAATCAGAAATTTGGGCAGGGCTCCTATTCTATGATTCTACAGTTGTAATTCTACCATTGTAATATGGCTGAGGTCACTCTTTGAGGTGCGTTCAGCAGGAAGCTCAAATTTTAAGATAGCATTTTCTCCTCTAGAGTCACGCTCAACATGGTCTTTCATTGTTCTGTAGTGTAGCCTGGTCTTACAGCATGGCAGGTAGGTTCTGAGAGAGAATATAAATGCTTCCTTTTTCTCTTACAGCATTTATACTTGGGACTCCTAGTGTTACTTCTGCCATATTCTACTGATCAAGTCAAATTAGAAGTCTGTTCCATATTCGTGAGGATGGGACATAGACTCTTGGGAAGAGTGGCAACGTATTTGTGGCCATCTTTAATCACCATACATATTAAAGTAACAGAGATGTAAATGAACAGTTGCCAGGATATGCTATTAGTTCAGTTATCAGAGATGGGTTATACTTTACTTAACATGTTCACATTTAATTAGCTATGTGAAACTTCCTAAAAATTGGGATGTGTGAACCATAATAAGTCAGAGAAAGAATAACTTCAGAGGTCATTGATCGTGGGCTTGGCTTCCCTTATTTCTTAATGTTTAGTAGATGCCAAACAATGTGAACATGTCATAAATTACATAAATGTCAACAGTTTTGTCTTGCAGGTTTAATAATAGTAAGTAAAGTTGTTTTGATAGAGGTAATAATAGACATCTTTCAAATTTTCAGTTTACATAAAGTTCTAATGGATCTCCAGAATCAGCAACTCAAAGAGTTAAATGATTGGCTAACCAAAACAGAAGAGCGAACAAGGAAAATGGAGAAAGAGCCCCTTGGACCTGATATTGAAGACCTAAAACGCCAAGTACAACAACATAAGGTTAGTATATTTTATGCTATTTGCTTTCTACTGGAGAATAAATTCCATGTACATATGTGTATTACATACATACATACATATATACATATATCATGGTTTATAGATAGGAAAGAATTAAAGCCTCAATTAAGAAGAGTTTGAAAGTCTTTCTTTCCTGATATTTTTTGTAGTGTTTGTTTTTTCAAATACAGCATACTTTGGCTTTCGTGTTGGAAAAAAAAAAATCAAATGTATTCCTTGAGGAGAACAGTGCTAGATATGTGATTTATTAAAGTTTTGGTTCCTTGGAAGAGGGACTTTGTAGGGATTACTCACAATGCAAACTTAACTAATAAGACAAGATTTTTTTTTTTACATTTTTACCTTCAATTCATAGTCTTAGAACAGGCCAATCTTGTTTAAAATGAACACCTGTAACATTGCTTTTCTATAAAATATAGGAATCCATCGTTTGTAATATTTCCATCTTTTTTCAGTTTATTTGTACATTTATGAATTATGTTCTTTGGTTGCCAGAAAGCACTTGTTTCTGTGATTAGGATTTCTACAGGAATATTTCTTTTTTTTTATCTTCAGCATCCATGTTTTTAAATGTTGACATATAACATTGTATAAATTTTAGGTATATAAGTTAATGATTTGAAATTTGTATACACTAAAAAATGATCAACAAAATAAGTCTAGTTACCATCTGTCACCATACAGAATTAGGCACTTTTTAAAAAAAGATTTATTTATTTATTTGACAGACAGAGATCACAAGTAGGCAGAGAGGCAGGCAGAGAGAGAGGAGGAAGCAGGCTCCCCGCTGAGCTGAGAGCCTGATGCGGGGTTCGATCCCAGGACCCTGGGACCATGACCTGAGCTGAAGGCAGAGGCTTTAACCCACTGAGCCACCCAGGCGCCCCTAGGCACTTCTTCTTTTTTTTTTTTTTATCTTGTGATAAGAACTTTTAAGATTGACTCTCCTGGCAACTTACAAATATACACTACAGTATTATAGACTGTACTACTGTGCTGTATGTTATCTGTATGTACATCCAGATGACTTACTGTTTTCTAACTGGAAGAAAACAGTAAATACTTCGTGACTCACTTCAACCACCTGGCCCACCCCCTAAGCCCTTCCCCTCTGGCACCCACCATCAATTCTCTGCATCTGTAAGTTCTGTTTTGTTCATTTGTTTGTTTCTTTGAGTAAATACCCAGAAATGGAATTGCTGGATCATATAGTAGTTCTATTTTTAATTTTTCGAGAAACCTTCAAACTGTTTTCCATAGTGTTTGACCAGTTTACTTTCTTACCAGCAGTGCACAAGGGTTCTCTTTTTTCCTACATCCTCGTGAACATTTCTTATTCCGTATCTTTTTGATAATAAGCATCCTAACAAATGTGAAGTGATAGCTTGTTATGGTTTTGATTTGCATTTCCCTGCTGATGAGTGATGCTGAGCATCTTTTCATGTGCCTGTTGGCCATCTGGATGTCTTCTTTGGAGAAATGTCTGTTCAGATTCTCTGCCTATTTTAAAATCTGATTGTGTTCTTGTTGTTGGGACATATAAGTTCTTTATGTATTTTGGATATTAACCCCTTATTATATCTATGATTTACAAAATATTTTCTCCCTTTCTGTAGGTCATCTTTTCATTTTGTTGATGGTTTCCTTTGCTGTGCAGAAGCTTTTTACTTTGATGTAGTCCTACTTGTTTATTTTTGCTTTTATTACTTTTGCTTTTAGAGACAAAATTTTTTAAAAAATCACCAAGACTTCTGTCATGGAGCTTACCACCTAGGTATTCTTCTGGGAGTTTTATGGTTTCAGGTTGTACATCAAGTCTTAATCTGTTTTGAGTTAATTTTTGTGTATGGTATAAGATAGTAGTCCAGTTTCATTCTTTTAAATATGGTTCTGCCATTTTCTCAACACCATTTATTGAAGAGAGTATCCTTTCTTCATTGTATATTCTTGCTTCCTTTGTTGTGAATTAACTGAATACATATTCATGGGTTTATTTCTCGGATTTCTACTATATTCCATTAATGTTGTCTCTGCTTTTTTATGCCAAAACCATACTGTTTTGATTACTATAGCTTTGTAATATAGTTTGAAGCCGGGGAGAGTCATGCCTCCAGCTTTGTTCTTCTTTGTCATCATTGCTTTGGCTATTTGAGGTCTCTTGTGGCTCCATACAAATTTTAGGATTGTTCTATTTCTGTGAAAAATGCCATTGGAATTTAGATAGGGATAATATTGAATTATATTAGATTATATATTATATTATATCTCCCTATCTAATTATATTAGATAGGGATAACATTGAATTATATTAGGGATTGCTCTGGGCAATATGGACGTTTTAATATTAGTTCTTCCAATTCATGAGCATGAAATATCTTTCCATTTACTTGTGTCTTCTTCAGTTTGTTTCATCAGTATCTTAGTTTTTAGTATACAGCTCTTTTACATTATAGGTTAAATTTATTCCTAGGTACTTTATTCTTTCTGAAGCAGTTGTAAAATGTTTTTTTTTTTAATTTCTCTTTCTGATAGTTTGTTGTAAATGTATATAAATGATTTCTGTATATTGTTTTTGTACCTTGCAACTTAACTGAATTTATTAGTTCAAATAGTTTTTGGTGGTATCTTCAGGATCTTCCATAGATAAAGTCATGTTGCCTGCAAATAATGACAGTTATTTCTGATGTGGAGTTTTGAAGGTGCTTCATTCTTTTTTTTTTAAGATTTATTTATTTGACAGAGATCACAAGTAGGCAGAGAGGCAGGGGGAAGCAGGCTCCCCGCTGAGCAGACAGCCTGATGTAGGGCTCGATCCCAGGACCCTGGGATTATGACCTGAGCCAAAGGCAGAGGCTTTAACCCACTGAGCCACCCAGATGCCCCTGAAGGTGCTTCATTCTAATAACCATCATAAAATTCACTCTGGGTTTTATTGTAGGAACAAGAGCTTGCTTAGTCCATAAAGACACACACACGTGCGCGCACACACACACACACTCACACACACACAGTTACCTTCATAATTGGTCCAGGTTAGGCTTGTCAGGTTTAGGAAATAAAAATACAAGAAGCTTAGTTAAATTTAATTTAGATAAGCAGCAAATATTGTTTTTAATGCAAGTATGTCCCAAACTACTTATTGTTTGTATGAAATTCAGATCTTTGTTGGCATCCTGGATTTGATCTGACAACTATACTTAGATTCTGTGGTTCCTGGATTTGTGGCTTTGAAAGGGAGTATCTGTTCCCTCAACTCATTTTTCCTAAATCTGCATCTCAACTTAATTCTCTTTTTATAACATTTTGTCAGAGCTAGTTTCATACTCTGTGTGGATGCAAGATACTGTTATTTCCTAAGTCCTGGAGTTCTTTTCTTATTTAATGAGCTTCTGGTTCATGGGATTGGCCCTTCCTTTTGCTGCCCCCATAGCTGTCCTTTGGCCATAGTAGTTTACAATCAAGCAATTTAGGGAGAGCTCTAGCTATAGTCATCTCTATCCATTGCACTATTGGGGAAAAATAAAATGTCAACTGTATTCTAATTTTCATGTGAAAATTATGATGCAAAGATGTTAATTTGATCATGTAGATATATATATTTTTTTAAAGATTTTATTTATTTATTTGACAGAGATCACAAGCAGGCAGAGAGGCAGGTAGAGAGAGAGGAGGAAGCAGGCTCCCTGCTGAGCAGAGAGCCCGATGCGGGGCTCGATCCCAGGACCCTGAGATCATGACCTGAGCTGAAGGCAGCGGCTTAACCCACTGAGCCACCCAGGCGCCCCTGTAGATATATTTTTTATTTTTTTAAGATTTTTTTTAATTTTATTTTTTTCAGTGTTCCAAAATTCATTGTTTATGTACCACACCCAGTGCTCCATGCAATATATGCCCTCCTTAATATCACCACCAGGCTCACCCAACCTCCCCCATCCTCCTCCCCTCCAAAACCCTCAGTTTGCTTCTCAGAGTCCACAACCTCACATGGTTCATCTCCCTCTCCAATTTCCCCCAACTCACTTCTCCTCTCCAACTCCCAATGTCCTCTGTGTTATTCCTTATGCTCCACAAGTAAGTGAAAACATATGATAATTGACTCTCTCTGCTTGACTTATTTCACTCAGCATAATCTCGTCCAGTCCTATCCATGTTGATACAAAAGTTGGGTATTCATCCTTTCTGATGGAGGCATAATATCCCATTGTATACATGGGCCATATCTTCTTTGTCCACTCATCTGTTGAAGGGCATCTTGGCTCTTTCCACAGTTTGGTGACCATGGCCATTGCTGCTATGAACATTGGGGTACAGATGGCTCTTCTTTTCACTACATCTGTATCTTTGGGGTAAATACCCAGTAGTGCAATTGCTGGGTCATAGGGAAGCTCTCTTTTTAATTTCTTAAGGAATCTCCATACTGTTCTCCAAAGTGGCTGCACCAACTTGCATTCCCACCAACAGTGTAAGAGGGTTCCCCTTTCTCCACATCCTCTCCAACACATGTTGTTTACTGTCTTGTTGATTTTGGCCATTCTAACTAGTGTAAGGTATCTCAATGTGGTTTTGATTTGAATCTCCCTGATGGCTAATGATGATGAACATATTTTCATGTGTCTGTTAGCCATTTGTATGTCTTCTTTGGAGAAGTATCTGTTCATGTCTTCTGCCCATTTTTTGACGTGATTATCTGTTTTTTGAGTGTTGAGTTTGAGGAGTTCTTTATAGATCTTGGATATCAGCCCTTTGTCTGTATTGGCATTTGTGAATATCTTCTCCTATTCCGTGGGTTGCCTCTTTGTTTTGTTGATGTTTCCTTTGTTGTGCAGACACTTTTGATCTTGATGAATTCCCAGAAGTTCATTTTTACTTTTGTTTCCTTTGCCTTTGGAGACATGTCTTGAAAGAAGTTGCTGTGGCGGATGTCGAAGAGGTTACTGCCTACGTTCTCCTCTAGGATTTTGATAGATTCCTGCCTCACGTTGAGGTCTTTCATCCATTTTGAGTTTATCTTTGTGTATGGTGTAAGAGAATGGTCGAGTTTCATTCTTCTATACATAGCTGTCTGGTTTTCCCAGCACCATTTATTGAAGAGACTTTTTTCCCACTGGATATTTTTTCCTGCTTTGTCGAAGATTAATTGACCATAGATTTAATTTATTTATTTGAGAGAGAATGAGAGAGAAAGAGAGAGCATGAGGTGGAGGAGGGTCAGAGGGAGAAGCAGGCTCCTCACTGAGCAGGGAGCCCAATTTGGGACTCGATCCCAGGACTCCAGGATCATGACCTGAGCCAAACAACTGAGTCGCTCAAACAACTGAGTCATCTAAGCACCCTGGTCATGTAGATTTTAACTGAATGTATGATAAAGAGGTTAGATCTAGTGCTATACCTCAAATGGGACCACATTTCATGTGTAAATCACATGCTCCCTTGGCCTACACTAGAAGTTTCATACAGACAGTTTCTGTATACACTAATGGCTTCTCTGTATCTGAGGATATTTGCTGCCACAACAGAGTTTCAGCCAGTTTGAGGGTGGGAAGGAAGCAGTGCTGCCACAGCTGCCATGAATTAGCCAATAAGGAATGGGAGATGCTGGATAAGTCCCCCAGAATCCTTACCCCACAGTGAGACAATTCCAAGGTGTTTCTTAATTCCCACAGTCTCTCAAAGGTTTCCCAGCAACACTGAGCCCCAGGTGTCCAGGAGGTAACTGTTTCACATTCCCACTCTCATAATACCTCCTGAGAAATCACTTCCCAAATAAACTCTTTGTACCCAAATCCTTGCCTTAAGGTCTATTTGGACAGGAGCTCAACCAAGACAAACTTCTTGCCCTGGAAGCCAGAGTACTCTTCAGCTTTGCCACTAACTAAATGCGCAATTTTCAGAAATTACTTAATTCTCCTGTTCTTCCCATCTTCCCATTGGAAATAATGTGGATTTTAATGTTACCATTAGTTTTTGAATGTGAGGCTTTTCAGGAAAGGGCAAGACTAAATCTGGTAACACTGAGGATCAGAGGGAATAATGTTGGCACTGAATGCCTGGAGCATGAGCAGGACGCCAGGAAGCCAGGACTCCAAAAGGAAAGTGGCAGAATAGCACGAGGCTAGCCTTGAGTGTGATTGACTTAGGGCAACTATAAGGAAATGTGTCAGCTTGAAACCCTGAACAGACCCTTCATTCATCGTAGACAGGCCATCTAGTATCTCATATTCTGACAGTTACCTGAAATGTTTTGCATTTTAGTCTGGAAGATATAGAGTGAATGGAATGGAAAATATTTGACTAATATTGTCATAAAATTTGAATAGATTCCCCATTACTTGAAAATGTGCCATTTCTGATGAGTATGAAATTGCTTTGAAGAGAATAATCTGAAACAAAAAGCAACAGAATTATATGAAAGTTGATTATGTAGTCTTTTACATCCAGGACTTACTCTGTATAAGTGCATAAAAAGAAACAGAAGGTATTGGTTTGCTGGCCCTGAGAGTGAGGCCAACATCTACCTTTAACTGTTTAAACCTACTTCAGGTTATATATTTATAAAATATATATAAATGTTATATATATTTTATAAAATTAAAATAGGGGAAAAACATAGCTAAGGGATAGCCTGACAATTGATATAACTCTTTTATTACTTTACATAATTATAGGGAGAGAAAAATGATTTAACAAAATCAAACAATTTATAAAGAAGTTGAGTTCATTTATTTATTTTTAAGTTTTTATTTAAACTCCAGTGTAGTTAACTTCTTAATTCCCATCACCTATTTCACCCATCCCTCCACCCACCTCCCCTCTGACAACCATCACTTTATTCTCTATAGTTGAATTTATTTAAACGGGAAACCTACTTTCTTAAAAGTACACACTAAAAGGAGTATTTTTTTTGTTATTCTTGCCATGCTTCATAAAACAGAAAAAGATAAATGTTCTTCCTTTAGGTAACTGGGTTCAAACTAAAGCCTGATTTAAATATCCATTGATTCACTTTGCTGCTTTTCTTCCCAAGAACTGTAGGTGAATGAAAATAAGGAAATTTCTCCTGACAGCAAAATACATCTTTAACCTTGGTACTGAAAAAAACAGCTCCACCCAGCTGCATCACCACATTCCTTACCTAAGTTAACTTTTAGGGGTTTTAGCTATGTATGGATAGACATTAAATCCCTTAGTTTTCTTCTCTCTTTTTCTAAGAGATGATTAAAGATGACAAAATCAAAGAAAAAACAGATTTTGTTGTGTCAGGAATCCATTTAAATTCTTCTCAGGTCAGAAGACTCTGGCTTGTTCTCTCTCTTTCTCTCCCTCCCTCCCTCCCTCCCTCCTTCTTTCCCTCCTTCTAGCCCTTTCTCTTGCTCTCCTTGGGTTGGAGGACAGAAAAATAATTTGCAAATCTTGCAAGTACATCATGAATATTACAGATATGCTTCTCCATGTTTATTGATAGGACCCTTTAGTATCTTCATTTCAACAGCATTTCATTACAAGGCAGGCTAGAGGTGCAACCGCTGTGAAATGCCATGGAGATAAGTCACTTTTACTGACTCTGCCAATTAGGCAAGGTAGAACAATTGATTCTATATTGGTGGTTACTATTAAATGTAGCTGAAGTGTTAACTCTGGGTCACTGGGAAAAGTTCACTTTGCGGCAAAACTTGGAAAAACCAATCACTCTTCACAGCTGTTGCTTTGGGGAGAGTTTTTAAAGGTTTACTTTAGATCTGAGTCACCCAAATGTTATTATCTCAAGAATGAATTCATTGAACTTCTTCCCCTTGCGAAGGAACATGGTAGAAATAATTCTGGTTGGTTATTTTTGTCTTAAGAGTCAGACTTTATTAGTGATGTTGATAATTAATGAAAGGATTCCCCTTGATGGAGTGACAGTATTATTGGGGAATAAAGGTCTATTGTGGGCTTGGATATTCATTAATGGGAAGGAAATTGGCTATTTGGGAGGGGCTTTTAATCAAAAGGAAATTATTTGGCTGAGGGACCTTTTGTCTCACAGCATAGTCAGCCTGAGATGAAGGTTAAGGCTTAGTGTACTAGCCAAGTTTCCAACTCTTTTGAGAAATTTAGACATTTGTTATTATCTACATTGACTTAGTAACAGCATCAACAAAGTCCTTACCATACAAGTTATTAGAATCTGCAGATATTAATATGACATGTGCGCTACATTCTGACTTCAGTGAATGTTCTAGGTTAAGTACTAATTACTATAAATTAAATGAACTCTTAGAAGCCCACTCATCTATCCTTTCCTTGCAGCTTAGTTAATCCCAAACATTAGAGTTGCCAAGACTGAGACTTTTAAAATGATCTAGATGTTCACGTAATCAGGAGGGTTTAGGTGTAATCCTGCTAAAGGATCCGGGATTTCATTTTATTCCATTGTGTTCTGTTCCATATCATTCAACAAACACTAAAGCACAATGGGTGCTCTGAAGAATACAGAGACCTCCTAAATACGGAGTCTTCTTCAGGAAACTCACATGTTAGTATAGCAGGTAAAGACATGGAAAACAAGTGACCATTGTAACAGGCAGAATATGACAAATGACTTGAGAATATTGAAACCAGTGACTTGGTTGGGCAAAGGAAATGAGGGGGGAAAATGTAGAGTATGTCACTTGCTTAGATTATGTGTTGTGCTATCCTCAGAGCCAGAAGAGTACAACCTGATCGTGGAGGGTCTTGAATTTTAGACTCAGGCATTTGGAGTTACTCAGTGTGTAGTAGGGAGTTGTTATTGATGAGAAATTAAACTGAAGAGTAATGATTTAGAAAAATCTATTTAATTTTTTAAGGAAGATAGGGGCGCCTGGGTGGCTCAGTGGGTTAAGCCGCTGCCTTCGGCTCAGGTCATGATCTCAGAGTCCTGGGATCGAGCCCCGCATCGGGCTCTCTGCTCTCTAGGGGAGCCTGCTTCCCTCTCTCTCTGCCTGCCTCTCTGCCTGCTTGTGATCTCTCTGTCAAATAAATAAATAAAATCTTTAAAAAAAAAAAAAAAAAAAAAAAAAAAAAAAAAAAAAAAAAAAAAAATTTTTTAAGGAAGATAGATCTTGTAAGATAAATCAGAGCACAGATGAATAGGAAGCCAGAAGACATGGTAGGAGGATACTGCAGAAAGCATATAGAGCCTGAATGAAGGCAGTGTCAATGAAAATTTTTTTTTTTGTTTTTCTTTTTTCTTAAGAGTTTATTTATTTATTTATTTATTTGACAGAGAGAGAGAGAGAGAGAGAGAGAGAGAGAGCGTGCACAAGCAGGGGGAGCAGCAAGGAGAGGGAGAAGCAGGCTCCTGCTGAGCAGAAAGCCTGATGCGGGGCTCAATCCCAGTACTCTGGGATCAGGACCTGATCCGAAGGCAGACATTTAACGAGTGAACCACCCAGGCCCCCCGTCAATGAAAATTGTTAACAGGTGTAGGACACATTTCAGAAATCAACAGCAGACCAGCAGGACTAAGTTTAGGAAATGAGCAAAGGACATGAGATAATAGATTGTGAGACTGGACAACCAGGAAGCAAAGTTGGATTTTGAAAAATAGACAGTACTAAGATAGAAATGCAGTCATTGGGAAGAGTGGGATTCTGAAAAGCCTAAGAATGCCATGGAATCACGTCATGCTTTTAGTAACTAGTTAGCTCTCCTTCCATCTTTAGTAAGATTAAAAGTATGTTATTAGTTATGCTGTGAAATTCCATTTTATTTCCTCTGACCCTAGTAAGCGGGTCTTACTTACTTACTTACTTGTCTAGTAAGTAATGGATGTTTGATGGCTATGGCAATAAAGATAAACAATATAATCATGAAAAAATACTATGCTACAGCCAGAGAACCAGAGAGACTGCTTCTGTGTTTCTCCACTATCTAGCCAAGTACTTAGTATGTAACTGATTCTCTGTAAATGTTTTTTTTTGAGCAGACACTTTAGACAGTTCTGACTAGTTTTATCGTACACAGAAACCTCGTCATTGCTTCCTTACAGACACATGGATATGACAACTTAAATAAAAAAATTATGAGTAAGGGCAAGGAAACTCATAGATGAAGAAGGAACACATCTATAACACACATTATGTGGAGAGATATCTCAGATGCCCTATTGCTACCTCTGATATTTGTTCTTTATGTCTATCCCTATTTCATTTCCTGTTAAAATTCCTCAATGATTGTAATCTTAGCAGCCTTGTAAATATCACAGAAGATTCCACCAGGAGTCATACCTGGATATGTCCATAGGAATCAAGCTTGTAACCCTTGCTTATGTGGAAAAGGAAATCCTTTTGATAGAATCAAATTTTTAGCTGGGTACCTGCCACAGGGTGATCAATTTGTGAGGAATATGTGAAGAGTGAACCAGCTGGGCAAACTATACTATCTGTAATCCTAAGACTCTATTCTTAAATTTGTGTGCAGAACTGTGCCCTTGTGAATTATAGTGAAGTTAATACAAAGTATAAAGACTTTTTGCTCTTTGGCCTCAGTCACAGGCTAAATTAGGTCTGGTTGGCCCCTTTTTAAACTGACCTTATAATTTAATCTTTTCCTCCAGATTCTTATTAAGCAAGGAGAGAGAAGGCCTGGAAAAACTGTACTTTCTCTTTTTTTGGATTCCATGTAGACCTTACTTGACCTTCAAGGGGCACAGAATAGGAATCCTGGGAGGAAAACATGTATTCTCTCAAGTGGGAGATCCCATGACTATATCACATATACAGCATGATGACAAATATGTTCCAAGAGAGAATATCCAGATAGGAAGGATTCATGAGAGAGAAGTTAAATACAGTCGAAGAAACTAAACCACGCAGAAAAAAGTCACTTGAACCTCCTACTAATGCCCAAAACCCCATATTAAACGCTGTTCTGATTACCATTTATTGCTAAAATGACTCTGTCTTCACACTGCTTTCAAACAATAAGAACATACACATATTGTGTATGTGTGTGTGTATGTATTTTTAAAGCGAGCCTTGTGGTAGTAGTTGTTAAAACGTAATAGGTTGAATTCAGGTGTCACCAGAGGGCTAAAACCTGGAACTCAACTGAATATACACACATACACATACACTTAACATACAACAGTTTAAGTTTCTTTTTATGGGCCTTAAGTTGTGCCATTATACAAAACAGACCTATCTATCTCTTATGCATATTTAAGTGTATTAATATCTCTAATATAGAGGCAGTATATTATAGACTCTGCAGCCAGAATGCCTAGGATGAAGACATAGCTCTATCATTTGCAAGATGAATTACTTAACAGAGATGACTTAACCATTTTATGCCTCAGTTTCCCTAAGTATGAAATCAGGACAATGATTATGATGATATTGACCTTACAGGGATGATAAAAACATTGGATACATAATTGAATAAAAACCACTTAGAATAATACCTGGTACCTAGAATTATATGAATGATCTTAGCTATTACTTATTGTATATTAACAGTATAACATTGGACATGTCTCCAAGCCAAATGAGATTGATTTGTGTGATAATAGCATTCTTTTGATATCAGGAAGTGGTATGTTAAATTAGAAAAAGACAGTATCACTCTTCATATTCAACTGAATTGTATTTGCCTGATATCAGTTTTAATTTCTTAAAATCTACTTGGTGGGTAGTAAGGAGGGCACATATTGCATGGAGCACTGTCTGTTATATTTAAACAATGAATCATGGAACACTACATCAAAAACTAATGATATACTGTATGGTGACTAACATAACATAATAAAAATAATAATAAAAAATAAATGATAATTGACTCTCTCTGCTTGGCTTATTTCACTCAGCATAATCTCTTCCAGTCCCATCCATGTTGCTACAAAAGTTGGGTATTCATCCTTTCTGATGGAGGCATAATACTCCATAGTGTATATGGACCACATCTTCCTTATCCATTTGTCCGTTGAAGGGCATCTTGGTTCTTTCCACAGTTTGGCAACTGTGGCCATTGCTGCTATAAACATTGGGGTACAGATGGCCCTTCTTTTCACTACATCTGTATCTTTGGGGTAAATACCCAGTAGTGCAATTGCAGGGTCATAGGGAAGCTCTATTTTTAATTTCTTGAGGAATCTCCACACTGTTCTCCAAAGTGGCTGCACCAACTTGCATTCCCACCAACAGTGTAAGAGGGTTCCCTTTTCTCCCCATCCCCTCCAACACATGTTGTTTCCTGTCTTGCTAATTTTGGCCATTCTAGCTGGTGTAAGGTGGTATCTCAATATGGTTTTAATTTGAATCTCCCTGATGGCTAGTGATGATGAACATTTTTTCATGTGTCGGATAGCCATCTGTATGTCTTCATTGGAGAAGTGTCTGTTCATATCTTCTGCCCATTTTTTGATATGACTGTCTGTTTTGTGTGTGTTGAGTTTGAGGAGTTCTTTATAGATCCTGGATATCAGCCTTTTGTCTGTACTGTCATTTGCAAATATCTTCTCCCATTCCGTGGGTTGCCTCTTCGTTTTGTTGACTGTTTCCTTTGCTGTGCAGAAGCTTTTGATTTTGATGAAGTCCCAAAAGTTCATTTTCCCTTTTGTTTCCTTTGCCTTTGGAGACATATCTTGAAAGAAGTTGCTGTGGCTGATATCGAAGAGATTACTGCCTATATTCTCCTCTAGGATTCTGATGGATTCCTGTCTCACATTGAGGTCTTTTATCCATTTTGAGTTTATTTTTGTGTACGGTGTAAGAGAATGGTCGAGTTTCATTCTTCTACATATAGCTGTCCAGTTTTCCCTGCACCACTTATTGAAGAGACTGTCTTTTTTCCACTGTATATTTTTTCCTGTTTTGTTGAAGATTAACTGACCGTAAAGTTGAGGGTCCATATCTGGGCTCTCTACTCTGTTCCACTGGTCTGTGTGTCTGTTTTTATGCCAGTACCATGCTGTCTTGGTGATCACAGCTTTGTAGTAAAGCTTGAAATCAGGTAATGTGATGCCGCCAGTTTTATTTTTGTTTTTCAATATTTCCTTAGCGATTCAGGGTCTCTTCTGATTCCATACAAATTTTAGGATTATTTGCTCCAGCTCTTTGAAAAATACTGGTGGAATTTTGATCGGAATGGCATTAAAAGTATAGATTGCTCTAGGCAGTATAGACATCTTAACAATGTTTATTCTTCCGATCCAAGGGGAGTTAGAGAGGAGAAGGGAGTTGAGGGAAATTGGAAGTGGAGGTGAACCATGAGAGACTATGGACTCTGAAAAACAATCTGAGGGTTTTGAAGGGGTGGGGGATGGGAGGTTGGGGGAACCAGGTGGTGGGTATTGGAGAGGGCATGGGTTGCATGGAGCACGGGGTGTGGTGCAAAAACAATGAATACTGTTACGCTGAAAATAAATTAAAAAAATTAAAAAATAAAAAATAAATAAATGAAATCTACTTGAGAAGGCATCTCATTTCCCATCTCTATGCTATAAGCAAGCAGCAGATTCCAAGGATAACTTTACATACTAGATATGCTATTAATTTAATTAAAATAATAATAATGATAATAAAATCATGTTCACATTCTTTTAACAAATCAAGTTATTCCAGCTAAAAGATTACTAATTGGTTCATTAAAAATCACTGAATACTGATCCAGTAACATTACATTGCTCAAAATATCACAGCCTTGTTTTCAAATACATCAGTACATCTACTGAAATATAACTATCCAATATGCCATACTCTTAGAGACACTAGCTTTATTTTTTTATTCTTAATTTCTCCTATAATACTTCTTTATTAGAAGTTTCTGGCTCTGAGGAGGGTAAAGAAAAAAAAAAGGAAAACAGATGACTCTATCTCTCACTTAAGGAATTATTCTAATGTAAAGTATCTCTGTTTTTCTGAACCAATACCAATTAATTTCAGTTTCCTTGAATAGGTAATGCAATATTAATAATGTAAATGAATTATTTGCATGTATAAAACATTTTAGAATGCATTTTAGGGGAAAATTTTTCACAAGAAAGTCACAAAAGATATGATAATATGAGTTTTAAGAAAATAATTTTTCTTGAAAAATATATTCGTGTGTCTTATGACAAAAGACTATAAATCCAGTCTCATAGTAAAAATAAGGTTGAATATGGCACTGTGTCTCTTTTTTTAATTAAAAATTTTTTTTTTACTGTGTCTCTTTCTAAGGAATATAAAATTGGTAACTACAGTGTACTATAATTTTGTGTTTAATAGTTCTGTTATGAGCAAAATGATTTCTAGTAGTATAATTGGTAGTACTCTGTTTTTTAAAGGAACTGCAAATTGTAGAAATAATTTATACTGGATAATAGTTTAGATTCAATTTTTTTATTATGTTATGCTAGTCACTGTACAGTACATCATTAGTTTTTGCTGTAGGGTTCCATGGCAGAGAAAGAGAGAGAGAGAGCACGGAAGGGAGGGGGAAAGAATCTCAAGCAGACTCCCCACTGAGCTTGGAGTCCAACTTGGAGCTTGACCTCACCAATCTGAGATCAAGACCTGAGCTGAAACCAAGAGTCAGACACTTAACCAACTGAGTCAGCCAGTAGCCCCTAAATTTGATATTTTTAATATGATGTCCTATAATTTCAGCACACTAAGTATATATAGTAATTAGAAGATATATGATGTGATTATTGAAAGTTTTGGGAGTAAATACTGATGCCCTGAGGGACTGTTTCCATGGATCTTAGTCTAAAAATTGAATAATAAAGTGATAGTGTCAGAACTAGAAGAAGAATTAGCATCTTATCACCACCCACCAACTCTAAGCTTTATGGTATCTGATTCTAAAGTATTATCGCATTTAATTCCAGTCCTAAACCTGTCCTGGAGGGACTGATTGATTGATTGATTGATTGATTTCTCCCTCTTTGTTTTCTTTTTTTTGTTGTTGTTATTATGTTCAGTTAACTGGCATATAGTACATCATTAGTTTTTGATGTAGTGTTAAATGATTCATTAGTTGCATATAATACCCAGGGCTCATCACAACATATGTTCTCTTTAATAATCATCACCTGGTTACCCTACCTCCCCCACCCCCTTCCCTTCTGTAACCCTCAGTTTGGTTCTTGGAGTCCAGAGTCTCCCATGGTTTGTCTCCCTCTCTGATTTCTTCCCATTCAGTTTTCCCTTTCTTTCCAGGTGGTCCTCCATAGTATTCCTTATGTTCCACATATGAGTGAAACCATATGATAATTGTCTTTCTCTACCTGACTTATGTCAATTATTGTAATCCCCTCCAGTTGCATCCATGTTGATGCAAATGGTGGGTGTTCATCCTTTCTGATGGCTGATTAATACTCCATTGTGTTCAGTGAGGTTAAGGAATTGCTTGAGGTAAATTAAATAGTAATCAACAGATTCTGGCTTTCCATCTTGACATTTTTTTCTTAGATTCCAAGGAAGTTTGACTCCAGTAGCCATCCTAGAGGCTAGATCAAATGCAGAGAATAGCAAGGAGATTGGACAAGTGTGGCACTTGATTTTTCCTGGCTTGGGAATGTTTAGATGGAAGAGATAGAGAGACTGTATGTAGGTCCTCAGACTCAGAGTAAGCAATGGGGAAAAAGCACATTAGTGGTAACTGCAGATGAAGTGCTCAGAATTAAAATGGTTAAGGAAATGATTTTCAGCATTAATCCTGTAGCTCTTTCTTTAAAATTAGGGCAAAAGGAACTAGAAAGGGAACATAAAACAAAATAGGCTTATGATGAGAATAGCAGTGGTGTCTGAGCAGAAGGATAATCAGTAGAATGGAATATCACATTGACATGCATATCACTTCCTCTGTGCTGTGTCTGAAAACTTCCACCTTGCCCCTCTCTCTCAATATTCCTGTTCTCTTCTTTTTCATTAATTATTGTTAGGCTAAATGCATGATATTTATTATATTTTCTTAGTATTCACTTTAATTGCTGTTTTCAGCAGTATAACTATGGGCAGGATGTATGGATGCCTGCATGCATGGATTACAGAGAAAGGAGGAAAAGTATGAGAATTGAAGTCTATTATCTAGTGATTAGGGTCTGTCCCCCTTCCCCCATCATATACCTTTTCTGACCATACTCATTTTTTAGCAATGTAGGTGATCACTAGATCAGTTAGGTTAAAGCTTCTGTTGTTAATCTCATATAATAGTTTGGAAGTTAAAGTCTTACTTCTGTATTTTCTGATGAGCACTGGGTGTTATATGTAACTAATGAATCATTGAACAGTACATCAAAAACTAATGATGTACTATACAGTGGCTAACTGAACATAATAAAAAATAGTTTTGTCTTATAAAATAAAATAAAATTCATTTTATATTTTTCCAAATCCTAAATATTGGCTATAACTTCAGTCCTTCATTCCCGAATTTCCAAGAGCATACCCTTTCTGTACTTATGGTACGTATTAGAGGATGATAGACATCAGGAATTAGATGAGGGTGAATGAGGTGACTACTGGCTTCTTGCAGTAGGCTTTGAAGTCTTTGTTCTGAATGTGCCTAAATGTGAAATTTTAGTACTAGCTGTTAATGTTTAGGGAGTTCATGCTGTGTGTCAGGCAACGTGCTAAGCAATTATATCATATTCAGAATTCCTAACCACGTAAAGAGATAGGTACTCTTATTATCCCAAGTTTGAAAATTAGTAAGTTGAGGCTTAGTGTGATTGAAAACTTTCTCAAGTTCACATAGCTGGTTAGCAATGCATCCAGAAATCAAACCCAGGAAATCTGACTTCATATCCCATACCTTTAAACATGCATAGGTTTTTATTAGTCTTTCATCTGTACCATACCCTATTCTACTTAAATTCCAAACAAGGCAGGATACATTAATTACCAACTCTGTTTTTAAAACAATTTTTCATATTTCTTGAGCCCTCATTTTGCACTTGGGAAGCTTTAGGTGGGAATCTTTAGGTTTTTAAAATCTTTCAGAGGTCTTTGAAATATTCTTTAGAGCCCCCCTTTGGTAGCTTAGGAGTTGGCTGAAACATAAACATTTATTTCTAACAAGAAGGTAAAAAAGAATGGGTTCTGATATAAAGACTAATATAACTATACAATCACATTTAGTAAATGGATATCAAAATAAAAGGTCTTCTAGGAAGGCCTGTTGAGGTAGCTTTTTAAAAAATATTCTGCAAGTGTACAAAAAAATTACATACTATAAATAGATCCTCCTGAAGAACTGGACTGCACTGTGACCAGTCAGGCTTAGCAAAGTGAATATTGGACAGAAAATAAAATGACAAGTCATTTCCAGATCATTTCTCTCAGGGAAGCAGGAGCTACAGAGCCTAGACCAGTGTAGAGCTGATGGAAAGACGGAAGTAAGAATGGCCATAAGAGAAAAGGTGAAATAGAAGGATAAATTGCCTACCATCTCATTATTTCTTAAGAAATCATAAAATTTCCTGATTTGGCCAGGATGTTTTTACCTAGAAATGAAGTCAATTCATATCAAGATGTATTGCATTAGCTAATTGTTCATAAGTGTCTAGGTATTTGTTGTTGTTCCTGAAATAGATATTTTTTAAAATACTATTTTCCTAGGTGTTGGTCTTATCCCATGTTTCTAGAAACTCTTCAAATTTCTTAAGACTTTTTGCAAATTTTCTATATGATACAAGTTTTGTTCTCGTCATCCTTTCTTTTTTTGTACCTTTTCTTAGGCTAAACTAAAATTCAGCAGATTACTTAAATTTTATATTTTGTTGAGCATCTTTTAATTATATTAATTGTTTTATTAACATATAATGTATTATTTGCTTCAGGGGTACAGATCTGTAATCATCAGTCTTACATAATTCACAGCACTCACCAATTTAAAGTAATACCTGGGAGGCAGCAGATGGTGTTAGCATCCATGCATAGCATATGATCTGTGTTGTTTCTAGATGTGTATATATGTGTGTGTGTGTGTGTGTGTGTGTGTGCATGTGTCCTCATGTGTGTGCATGTAAGACTTTATGTTGTTTGATCATTGAAGTAGAAGTAATGAAATAGTGTATGCATGTAGGCATGTTATTGAGCATATACTATGGCCAAGGGAAGTATTGTAGAACCTCCTAGAGAGATTATGAGAGACCTTGTTTTTGTGTTCTCTTTCTCTGTCTCTATTAATGGTTCATCTTCACCTCTGCATATCAAATCTAGCAATTCCCTAGCCTTACATATTTCCATTCCTTTATTTTCCAAGCATTACTTTACCTGTGTGCTAATAAAGAGTTAAACCACTTAAATTTGGAGTAAACACTAAAGTGACTCTTTCTCAGTGATCATTCTGAGCCAGTTTTTGAAAAACAAGTTGGCATGGGTCAGGGCAAGAAGTATTCACTACTACTGATGACATTTGAAGGGAATAGAAGAAAAGTCATATTTAAATCACAAAATTGTGAATATGTACTAAGGGAATAACAAATTTGGTCAGAACCTTTAACTACAGAATAATTTATAAGAAATAGAATTATTTACAGAGGTATAACAAAATCTGTTCATCAAGTCTGAGAATTTTTAATGTTAAATTTCATTGTTGGCCTTTTCTCTTGTCATAAGAAAAAAAGAGATTGTTGACATTAGAGAACAAACATTCCTGACATTTGTATCTATCTAATAATGGTATAGAAATGTAATTAGGAGCCTGAAATTTTTTTTTCATCTGGTAAGTGTAACAAATGCATTACCTTAATAAAAATAATGGCAAGAAATACTAATAAAATACCTAGCATGTACTTATGTTTCTGTAAATAATTTATATGCTTTTAGGCAAGAAAAACATACTTTAACAATCATATTACAGCCTTTCAATTTAAAGGTATTATTTCCAGATATGCAAAAATGTTAGCATACTTCTCTGGGTATATATCTATATTTGGAATAATTTGGCTAATAATTTCAGGATCAATTAGCAAATCTACTGTAAATCTCTATTGTATAAATCCAGCTAAGAGAAATACAAATCCATAAGAAATGCTTAATTAAAATTCATTTTAAAATAGCTTTAAAAATTGTAATGTATTTTAAAAATTAGTAGTCTTTGAAATCTATATTTTCTCAAAGAGGGAAGCAGGAAGGCCTAGTTTCCTCCGATGATCTAGGCCCTTATTTGTGGATATGTAGGTGAGGAGAAAAATTTAACTTTTTTAATCCCAGCTCTCTGTATGTGACATTTTTGCTCCTTCCAAGAATCAATTTTTTTAAAAAATGAACTCTAAACATTGGATATTTTATAGTCTTTTGTCTTTTGATGTTACTGGGGGCATTAACAAATACTGTGGTATGCATTCTATTTATTTTCAGAGGGTAGATCTGGGGAAATAGGAAATATGATTATAATGTTTCAGTGGCTTCTGTTTTGAGGCTATGGAGTACGCTCAGAAAAGTTAAGTTTAACCCTTTTTGTTTTAATCCCTGATTATGAGTAAAAGAAGAGGTATAATTTGAAAAAAGTCATAGAAGGGAAAAAGAAGTACTGGAAATAACTTAAATCAAATAGTATATGCTAATCTCCCCTGGTGCTGTGCTGTCTTCCAAGAATTTGAGGCACTGTGGAGTGCCTTTCCCATGTTCCTTTGTTTCCCTTTACTCACTATAAATCCTGATAGGTCTTATGTTTGATTTTGAAGCTATCAACCCACAACTAGCTTTAGTGGTTCTTTGTGTTAGCACTCCTGCAAAAGCATAAAATTTAAATAAGAATGTATTTGGCAATGTATTTATGGGACTAACAATGGCAATGTATTTATGGTACTAACATAACACAATAAAAAAATAAATAAAAATTTTCTTTGACAAAAAAATACAGTACACTTATCTTGATGAGCACTAACATATGGAATTGTTGAATCACTATATTGTACACCTGAAACTAATATAACCCCATATATTAACTATACTGGAATTAGAATACAATATGATACAATATAATACAGCAAATTAAATAAATTAGAAAAGAGATGGGAGGGGACTCTTATAGATCAGAAGAGATTTAAGGGACACAGAATTGCAACCAAACCATGGTGTAAATTTTATTTGAATTTTGATTCAAGCAAACTGAAAAGAATATGTCATTTTTGAGATAATCTGAAATTTAAATAGTAATATTAAGAAATTATCATTTTTTTGATCTGAAAATTGTACTATTGTGATTATGTTCAAAATAGTGATTATTCTTAGGACTATATACTTAAATTAAGAATGAAGTCACATAATATTTAAATTTTGCAACAAAAATAATAGGGGATGAGGTGTGGATAGACAGAACCAGCCTTGGGTTGATGGAAGTTAGGTCTGTTGGTCAGCACATGGACTTTCATATTTCTTTTGACTTTTGTGTATGTTTCAAATTCTTCACAATAGGAAGTTAAATAAACAAACCAATCTTCCCTGGGGGAAAAATATGGCATGGAGCACTGGGTGTGGTGCAAAAATAATGAATACTGTTACGCTGAAAAAATAAAAAATTAAAAAATGTAATTTCTGATTATAAAGCAACTAGATAAGCAAAACAAAATCAGAAATCTAAATGCTGGAGAAAATAAGTAGTACATTTGATCACATATGATTTAGAAAGACCGAACCCAGTTTTAAAATTAGTACTTCACAATCAAATGATGATTTTTCTCAAGTTCCTTTATTAAGATATATTAAACCAGTGAAAACAACAATTTAGATGTAAAAATGTGAGCAGTAGAGCATTATTTCCTAGTTGTTTTTAATACATGTGATTGTGTATACTCTCATACTTGAATGGTAGGGAGAAAGAATTTGGACAGATTAAGGAAATGAACTTATGGCCACCAAAATATTATTATAATTATTTTTTACAATTTCTGGCTGACACAGTTGAAATGCTTCCAGTCTTGCTTTATATAACTCAGAAAACATAGACTCAATATAACTTTCAAGGACAATTCTGAATGTTAATGTTTCCATTTTCAGCCTCATGGCAGAAAGAGTTTTATTACCCAGTATAAGCTCTGGAATGTCAAAGGCGTGATAGGCAGTATAGACTCCACACACAAAATAAATGCATAGTCATTTTATTCTAAATTGCTTCACTTGAAAATATGGCATGAAAATCTAGAGAGAGGAACTAAAAGTAAGTGATTTGATAGTGCTCTAAAATATTAAGACTCAAAAAATGAAAGTCCTATGATAAAAATGTTCATGTCTTTGAGTTTGTGCTGTGACCAATCCCAAATAAGTTCACTTACATCTACCATAGGGTTTGCATAACAATGAGCTGGTCTGATAGGTACCAAACATCATTGTCTAACAGGAAAGGACTGCAGATTTTCCAGAAATTAACAGACCTTGTCCCAAACCTGCTTCTCCATTCTTATATTATATAATAAAGCATTCCAGGGAGCAAACTAGCTGATTAGACATTTTGGGTACCCATGAAGGATTTTCTAATCACAATGAGGGTAATGTGATAAGGACTTGAAGGAACTGGAGCTCCCAGGCAAGATGTTTCAGTTCTAGAGCATCCTTCTCTGTTACTCCTTCTCTATTTATCGCTGTTTATCCTGTTTATCTTTATTAAAAAAAAGTTGTATACTATGATTTTTGAAAGATTAGACTACCATTTTATGGTTATATATGATGTCAGTATAGTTGTAATTACAGTTTTTCAAAAGCAAATCCCTCCTATTAGATTGTAATCTTTATCCAAACGCATTTGTGCATTTGTCCTTACCCCTCTGCCTGGCACCATTCATTCAGCAAAAGTTTATTGATCTTCAGTCAAAGAGAATAGTAGGGTAAGGAAATGGCAAGAGTAAGTGTAGAAAACAAAATATTTTTCAGTGAAGGGGAACAAATAATAAGGCAGTAGCAGGAAGGGTTCTTTACTTCAAGAGAGTTTGTCTTGTTATAGTTGATAATGGTGAGCTTCAGTAGAGGAGATGCCGAAGATGCGAGACAGCAGGTAATTCTAGGAATAAAGTCCTGAAGAAGGTGAGAGGAGGTGGGATGAGGTGTAGAACATACTACCATGCTTTTCTCAACAGATGCTCCCTCTGTGTACTTCCACATTCAGTTGACAGTAGAAATGTGCTAATTTTGCTGAGCACCATAGCAGAAAATTTGCTTGAAATGGTTCTGGTTTAATAAAAAATTACATTACCCAAAACATGACAGAAATTAAATCCCACACATTTGGGGAAAATGTTTTCTGGCATTCAGTTCAGGAGACTATTATTCTAATTGCTTTCAATTTTTTAATCTTACAGGTGCTTCAAGAAGACTTAGAACAGGAACAAGTCAGGGTCAATTCTCTCACTCACATGGTGGTGGTGGTCGATGAATCTAGTGGAGACCATGCAACCGCTGCTTTGGAAGAACAACTGAAGGTCAGATTATTTTCTTTAATACACTAACTGTGTCATTCAAAATAATTAATTGCAATTCATGAAATATTTAGAAAATGTATAATATAATTTGTGTATTATAAATATTTATAATACAATATATTTATTTAAACTAAGTCAAATTATGTCCCATTTGTACACATTTCCCTTTCATTAACTATCCTCTGTTTGTTCTCACTAGCTTCCTGGACTTTGGAGAAATATATGAAGGCAGTTCCACTTTTTTTTTTTAATTATAGATGAATAACCTGTATTAGAGAACTGATCAGAGGAATATTGTTTATGTCTTCTTAAAAGCTACAGTTAAAGAGAGGACAAAATTAAAAAGAAAAAAAAAACAAAAGGGATCACATTCAGTCAAATCATGAGAAGTTGAACACCTTCATATTTTTTTTTTTCCTGGAAAACTTCAGTTATAGTCTTGATGAGGACATAGCAGGATATTTAAGTTCTAGAGTTTTGTTGGAGGAGATACTTAGCCTTTCAGGCCCTCATTCAACCTGAGTCATGTAATTTTATCCTTGAAATATAACCAGTACCATTAACAAAAAGTAAGTTGTGTATTTTCATATTTTTATTTTTCTTCCTAATTGGAAACAACATTTTACCATTAAAAAAATTGAAAACATTTTCAACAAAACATATGTACATACACCAAAAGATCAACATTAAGGAAAAATACAATTTACTGTTCCGAATGTGACAGATACACACACACACACACACACACACACACACACACACACCCCTACCAATTATACTTGAGGCATTCACTTTACCCATGAAATGCCTGCCTTTTCCTTGTGATTGTTAGGGGCCAATAGTCTGACATGTCTAAGGATCCAATCAATGTGACTTTAAATAGCTTTATCAGCACAAGCTTGTTCTAAACGTAGTTAATCTTACCTACTTATAACACAGTTTCTTAAAGCCTTATCTCTGCTTTCTTCTTTCTTTGCGTGAATTGTTTTTTTATCCCAGTAAAATGTCATTTCCTCAGGTTACTGCCTTAAACTTCTTGTCTCTAACAATGGTATCTTCTTCTCTATCATTAAACAACAAAAAGAAAATTCTTAAACCACTACAATAGAGCATTTAACATAAATTAGTCACTCATGTTAATTGCTTATGATTAAATGAAGTTGCAGGGATTACAGATATAAAAAGGCTTATGACACCTGCTATTATAATATATCATCATTTATATGATCAGATGTATTGTACACATACATACTCATGGCCAGGTAAAGGACTGTATTGATAGGCCACTGCTATAACCATTGGAAGGAATTCTGTAGTTCTCATAAAATAGTGTTGTAGATAATTACAGATGGGTAAAAATCGAATACTCAGCATTCCTCAGAAATTTTCAGAAAAGGTAAAAGAAGGTTGGGGGCAGAAGTTGGGAGGGAGACTGGTTAGGAAAAAATCAAGGCCAACATTTTCTAAGTCATAGACTATTTCTAGTTAACCCAAAAACTGTGAAACATCTACTTTGGTATTACCAAACCTAATACAACTAGTTTTGGAATGTAATCATTCTGAGATAATGTCTGTGGGGCTAAGCCACCTTGAAAAACCATCTATAGTACTCACAGATGGTGACGGGGTTAGAGCTTACTTAGGATAAATTAAGAGTTGCAGCCCTAAGCTTTTCTATATTTATTATCCTACTTGCTTTCTTTGGCTCAGAGATACTTACTAAGATACTGTGTGTGTATTGGCTTCTCTTAAATCATATGGTTCCATCTGTATTTGTCCATGATTGTCTCACTATTAAATAGTGTTGACTACTGCCTTCCAGCTTTCTCTTTTCCCTCTGACCCCCTTTTCCCTTTTGATATCCTCATTTCCCTCTATATACCTCCTTACTGTTACCTGACTTTTAGGTAATCTAGACTAGAGTCTGAAAGGGCAGGGTTAGAAGGAATTCCTTGGAGAGAACACCCTGGCTTAAACATTTCTTTCTTCTCATCCCATCACTTTTCTCAGTCTTAGAGGAATCCACGCTTGGATTCTATGCCTACTTGACCATTGGTTTAACTTACTCTGGAATGGTGGGTGCTCCCCTGACTTTGACATTTTGGTGATGCTTTCTTAGGTTCTTTGCAAATGCATAATATAGTCTTAACCTAGTTGGCTTTTTAAAAGGGGAAGAGAAAGAGAAGATGGCAGAGAAGGAGGAAGAGAGGAGAAATAATAAAGGATAAAGAGACAAATAAACCAATACGTTGGAGTAGTCACTTTGACAACAACACAAGGATTCTTTGCATGTAGTAAGAATTCTGTGTGTGCTTCAGAAACCACAAACTATTACTGTGTCTTATACTGGGCCCAGAGGAATTCTGTTAGGATAGGAAGAATTTGAGGAAAGAAAAACAGGTATGTGGCCTCCATACAAGGGACAAAACTGAAGCACAAACAGAAGGAAATACTAAACTAGCAGGGATCTAAGAAGGATCTTCAAGGGCTTTTGTTGGATCTAGCTCTGGTCATCCATAGTTTATTCCTCTCAGCTTGTATTGAATGTTTATCCCACTCCCCCATTTTCCACCATTACAGTGCCTTCATCTGTTTTGCTCCTGTGTGCTGAGGCACCATCCAGGGCCCCCACATGGATACCCACTGGTCTTTAGTTAGGAGATGCAAATAGAGCAAACTACAAAGGGAAGTCCTTGATTTAGTGCAATAAGAGAGGGATGTGTTCTTATCATCTGGATTTAAAACTCTGAAAATACTCCTCATAGAATATTTTTACATGTGTTGACTTAATTCTATGAACTTTATGGTAAGTTGTATTTTCTCTAACTTTTTTTAAAAAGATTTTATTGTTATTTGACAGAGAGAGAGAAAGAACAAGCATGAACAGGGGGGAGCAGCAGGCAGAGAGAGAGGGAAAAGCAGGCTCCCCATGGAGCAGGGAGCCTGATGCAGGGCTGGGAGCATGACCTGAGCTGAAGGAAGACACTTAACTGACTAAGCCACCCAGGTGCCCCATTTTTCTCTAACTTTTTAAAAAAACTTTTAGAAACCTTTCTGTTAAAAGGTTTGAAGAAAAACAAAGGTCAGAACATATGCTTAGGGACTCTGAAAGATAGCATGGTTTATGAAGGACAATATTCTGAAAAGTACAGTCTGTTGTAAATTAATTTGATTCTCAGAGATTCAACTTGTCCCTCAGCAATGTCACCACAGGTCATAAACTTGCCCTTAGCTTTAGCGGTTTCTATGATGTCAATGCATAGAGAGTCTGATTTGTAAGCAATGATGCCATTTAACTGATTTTATTGAGAAATAGCTTGACTAAACAACTGAGATTAGTAATTTATGTAGAGTATTCAGTCCAGGAGGACATTATCATATCTCTTTCTGAGCATCTACATTCTGTATTTCATTTTTTCAGTGAATATTTGCTATGTTCTTATTATGTCCCAGGGATTGTGCTGGGTAACAGAGGTAAAACAGTAAACAAAAAGAGAATTTGTCATTACTTTCCTGGGTCAGGAATGAATAATCTGTGAGCCTGCTGCCTTCCTTGGAAACTAGAAACAATGGTAGCCATTTCTCAAGCTCCCTCTTTGAAATCAAATGCTAATTCTTTTCATCCATGGTCACCATGGTAGGCATGGTAGGCATGGTGACTGCTTTCTCAGTTCTTGCAGTCTAGTGGAGGAAATAGACCTTAATCAGATATTAACAAAAATGACCAAATATTTAATAATGGACAGAACCTATTTCTATGAAGGAAAGAAACAAGATTTTGTGACAATGCACTAATAAGATTTCAACTGAAATTTGAGGGCAAAAGATGATTCCCTAGGAAAGTGTTTAAGCTAGGGTCTAAAGGATATGTCAAAGGGAACTGTGTATAGGGTGTATAAAGGAGATAGGTGGAGATGGGTAATTTCCAGGAAGGAGAAACGGTAGATCAAGTGATCTAGGCATCCTCAGGGAACTGAAAAGGGCACATTTGGCTACAGCTCTGAGGTTCAGAAGAGTGGTGTTAGAAGAGACTTGGCAGATAGAAGGGGCTTACCTAAGAATTAGAATTGATGTGTGATGCACAACTCCACCAAAATTCAATTAACAAAAGTGTATTGAGCAGCAGCTCTCTGCCTGGATGACAGCTGGAACTACAATGGCAGGGAGAAGCAAGGGAAATAGCCATGGCATCTGCCTTCTGGACCTGCACTATTCAAGTACAATGAAGTGTACAATTATGGCCATGATGTATTCTATGGGACAAAAATAGACATTGCTGGATGACCTTTCTTGCTCTAGAAGGTCAGGAAAGTAGAGGTTAATTAGGCAATAGTAAAGGGTAGGAAGGTGTTCTGTACAGAAGAACAGCATTTATTCATTCAATAAATATTTCTTACATGCCTTCTAGATGCCAGCCAAGTTTAAGCTTTGAGGTAAAGCATAGGCAAAACATAAATGATTTATTTATGAAGCTTACATTCTAAGCACACATCATAATAAATAACCAAGTTTTATACTATGAAAAAGGTGATAAGAACTATAAAGAAAAGACTGGGGAAGGGAGTATTTTACCTGGGGTGGTCAGGATATGCTTACTTGAGAAGGTGGCATTTAAGTAGAAACTCAAACAAAGTAAGGGAGGTGTTTGGAAGGTGCGCAGGTCCTGTGGGGTCTTTTGTATTTGAAAAACTGAAGAAAGACTATAAATGGAGCTTAAAGAATTTCTGTTGTTTTAGGGAGATAGTTGTTTCTAATAAAAACAAAACAAAACAAAAGAGCCAAAACAGGCGTCTAGTTCTAGAAGTTGTTCTAATGGAAACATCTTTCAGAGAAAAGGCAGAGCTATTGAAGTCCCATTTGTAGATATGTTCTTCTATACATGTTAACACTTGAGAGCCCAACGAGATGTATTAAAGTTGTCTAAGGCCTGGACCCGGGAGAGTTTCTGGTATATAAAAGGCATTTGGACTATTTTGCTAAATGACCTTAATCTTGAAGTTACTATCTACTATTATGGAAAAATAAAGGTGTATCAAAAGAAAGTATATAGACAAGCATCCTCTTCAGAAGAATAACATAGAAAATACAATTTTAGAACAGGTTATTAAATTTATGCATGTTCAGTTTCTCACTCATTTGATAAAGTTAATAAAATTCTTTATTGAATAAAAAATTGTTTTTGAAGATAAGAAAGGTCTCTAAGAACTAAAATACATTCACTAAAATCAAGACATGAAAACTGTATATCAGATGACATTAAACAGTTTGTACAAATATTATGTGACATTATTAAGTCAGATTCTTTGGTGGATTTATTAAGTTGGATGATCTGTTGGAGTGACATGCATACAAAGTATTTAGATTTACCTAATATATTTTGCAAAGCCTTCCATGGCATATCCATGGATAAGGTGAGCCTTTTTTTTTTTATTGTGTTGTGTTAGTCACCATACAATACATCATTGGTTTTTGATGTAGTGTTCCATGATTCATTGTTTGCCTATAACACCCAGTGCTCCATGCAATCCATGCCCTTCTTAATACCCATTACCAGGCTCAGCCATCTCCCCACTCCCCTCCCCTCTAAAACCTTCAGCCTGTTTCTTGGAGTCCACAGTCTCTCATGGTTCATCTCCCCCTCCAGTTTCCCATCCTTCACTTTTCCTTTCATTTTCCTAATGTCCTCCACGTTATTCCTTATATTCCACAAGTAAATGAAACCATAATGATAATTGACTTTCTCTGCTTGACTTATTTCACTCAGTATAATCTCTTCCAGTCCCATCCATGTTGATGCAAAAGTTGGGTATTCATCCTTTCTGATGGCTGAGTAATATCCCATTGTATATATGGACCACATGTTCTTTATCCATTCATCTGTTGAGGGTATCTCAGCTATTTCCACAGTTTAGCTATTGTGGACATTGCTGCTATTAACATTGGAGGACATATGGCCCTTCTTTTCACTACATCTGTATCTTTGAAGTAAATACTCATTTGTGCAATTACTGGGTCATAGGGTATCTCTATTTTTAATTTTTTGAGGAATATCCACACTGTTTTCCAAAGTGGCTACACCATCTTGCATTCCCACCAACAGTGTAAGAGGGTTCCCCTTTCTCCACAGCCACTCCAACATTTGTTGATTTTTGCCTTGTTAATTTTTGCCATTCTAAGTGGTGTAAGGTGGTATCTCAATGTGTTTTTTTTTCTTTTCAGTGTAACAGTATTCATTGTTTTTGCACCACAACCAGTGCTCCATGCGATACGTGTCCTCCTTAATATCTCCCTGATGGCTAATGATGATGAACATTTTTTCATATGTCTGCTAGCCATTTGTATGTCTTCATAGGAGAAGTGTATGTTAATATCTTCTGTCCATTTTTTGACTTGATTATCTGTTTTTTGGATGTTGAGTTGCAGAAGTTCTTTATACATCTTGGATATCAGCCCTTTGTCTGTAGTGTCATTTGTGAATATCTTCTCCCATTCCATGGGTTGCCTCTTTGTTTTGTTGACTGTCTCTTTGCTGTGCAGAAGCTTTTGATCTTGATGAAGTCCCAAAAATTCGTTTTCGCTTTTGTTTCCCTTGCCTTTGGAGACGTGTCTTGAAAGAAGTTGCTGTGGCGGATGTCGAAGAGGTTGCTGCCTATGTTCTCCTCTAGGATTTTGGTGGATTCATGTCTCACATTGAGGTTTTTCATCCATTTTGAGTTTATCTTTGTGTATGGTGTAAGGGAATAGTCGAGTTTCATTCTTCTATACATAGCTGTCCAATTTTCCCAGCACCATTTATTGAAGAGACTGTCTTTTTTCCACTGGATATTTTTTTCTGCTTTGTTGAATATTATTTGACCATAAAATTGAGGGTCCATATCTGGTCTCTCTACTCTGTTCCATTGATCTATGTGTCTGTTTTTGTGCCAGTACCATGCTGTCTTGGCGGTCACAGCTTTGTAATAAAGCTTGAAATCAGGAAATATGATGCCCTCAGCTTTGTTTTTCTTTTTCAGCGTTTCCTTGGCAATCTGGGTCTTTTCTGGTTCCATACAAATTTTAGGATCATTTGTTCCAGCACTTCGAAAAATTCCAATGATATTTTGATTGAGATGGTGTTGAAAGTATAGATTGCTCTGGACAGCCTAGACATTTTAACAATGTTTATTCTTCTGATCTATGAGCATGGAATGTTTTTCCATCTTTTTGTGTCTTCTTCAATTTCTTTTATGAGTGTTCTGTAGTTCCTCGAGTAGAGATTCTTCACCTCTTTGGTTAGGTTTATTCCAAGGTATCTAATTGTTTTTGGTGCTATTGTAAATGGAATCGATTCTCTAATTTCCCTTTCTAGAGTTTCATTGTTAGTATATGAGAAAGCAACTGATTTCTGTGCATTGATTTTGTATCCTGCCACATTACTGAATTGCTGTATGTGTTCTAATAATTTGGAGGTGGAGGTGGAGTCTTTTGGGTTTTCCATATAAAGTATCATGTCATCTGCGAAGAGAGAGAGTTTGACTTCTTCATTGCCAATTTGAATACCTTTTATTTCTTTTTGTTGTCTGATTGCTATTGCTAGGATTTCTATGTTGAAGAATAGTGGGGAGAGTGGGCATCCTTGTTGTGTTTCTGATCTCAAGGCTGTCAGCTTTTCCCCATTGAGAATGATATTCCCTGTGGGTTTTCCATAGATGGATTTTATGAAGTTGAGGAATGTTCCCTCTATCCCTATACTCTGAATAGTTTTAATCAGGAACGGATGCTGTATTTTGTCAAATGCTTTTTCTGCATCAGTTGAGAGGCCCATGGGTTTCTTCTCTCTTCTCTTACTGATTTGTTCTATCACATTGATTGATTTGCGAATGTTGAACCACCCTTGCAACCAACCCCCCAGTAAATCCCACCTAGTCATGGTGGATAATCTTTTTTAATGTACTCTTGGATCCTATTAGGTAGAATCTTGTTGAGAATCTTGGCATCCATATTCATCAAGGTTATTGATCTGAAATTCTCCTTTTTGATGGGGTCTTTGCCTGGTATGGTGATCAGGGTAATGCTGGCTTCATAGAAAGAGTCTGGAAGTTTTCCTTCTGTTCTATTTTTGGAAACAGCTTCAGGAGAATAGGTATTATTTTTTCTTTGAATGTTTGGTAGAATTCCCCAGGGAATCCTGGACTCTTGTTTTTTGGGAGGTTTTTGATCAGTACTTTAATCTCGTTACAGTTATTGTTCTATTCAGGTTGTCCATTTCTTCCTGTTTCAGTCTTGGAAGTTTATATGTTTCCAGGAATGCATCCATTCTAGGTTGCTTACCTTATTGGCATTTATCTGTTGATAATAATATAAGGTGAGCCTTCTTATCCTTCTTTGGGCTGGTGGAGAATGTTTGTGTTTTGCTATATTCTTTTCTGGTACCTGATTTATGTGCCTGAGAATTGAACTGAAAATGATTGGATTCATTAATTCACCCTGCAGTGTCAAAAAGTTTGGGGGAAAGAAGCCATTTCAGGATTTAGCTGGGACACTGTGTACATTTTGCCTGAGTAGCAGTGGTTAATGGATCATTTCCTCTCCCACATGACTTCAGAAGATTTATAACAATGTCATGTAAAGTTAGAATGTCACATTCAAATGTTATGTATTTCTCTTTCATGTTTTAACTCAGGAAGGGTATGTTAATTGTTTGAAATTTTGCTGGTTGTAAAAAGAAATATCCTTAAATCAATTAAGGTTTTGATGAGGAAGTTCTGACTTCCCATCCATTCATGTAAATGTAAATACATGTATATAACTATACACAAATGTGTATATATACATATACATTTACATTTTGCACATTTACATTTTCTCTTATGTATGGATGTATATGTTTATGTGATTAATATTAAATGAAAGCAAATGGTATAGATTCTTAGTAAATTAATGCAATCCTGGACATGGTGTAGTGTCTAGATTACAAGGGCTAATAATTAGATCCTGTGTTGGTTTGAATATACTTTGTATTTTAGCATTTTAGCTGGATTTTACCAGCATGGTGACATTTAAAGAATGTTTACAGAACTAGGAATTCTTTAATTTCAAGGAGAAGAGAAGTGAGTTACGGGAAATCGGAGAGGGAGATGAACCATCAGAGACTGTGGATTCTGAGAAACAAACTAAGGGTTTTGGAGGGGAGGGGGGTGGGGGGTTAGGTGAGCCTGGTGGTGGGTATTAAGGAGGGCACGTATTGCATGGAGTACTGGGTGTGGTACATAAACTATGAATCTTGGAACACTTTAAAAAAACAAATAAAATAAAATACCAAATAGTTTAAAAAAAAAAAAAAACCTAAGCAGAGATAAGCGACATGTGTTGTCTTGTATAAAGAAGGCTTTTCTCTCCGTTCCTTCAGAAGCCTCTATCAAAAATAAGCTAAAGCTGATAAGCCTGGGTATCTTCTTCCCAGATTTCTTTCCTGAGCCCATTTTCTTCTATCCCATTTATTTCTATCCCAATTTCTTCTATCCCAACTTGAAGGCCAAAATGCATCTCAGGCTTAACAAGGTGAAACTTAACTCCTTGTGCCCTACTTCCCTCTAAACTCGCTTCCTTTGCTGACTTCCCCACTTTTGTTATTACATAGACATTCACCATGACACCTGTACCAGAAAACTGGAATCATTCCCAACTCCTCCATTTCCTTTCCCTCTGAGCCCTCTGTATGCCATCAGTCACAGAATTTGTTCATTGTCTCTCATGTTCATTGTTTCATCTTATTTCCAGTCCTTGCCTGAATTTTCACCTTTCCTTAATCCAATTTCTGTATTAAAGTCAGTGTGGGCTCTCAAAAGCCGTTTATTGCAGTTTCTCCTTTGCTTAAAATCCTTAGTTGCTTTCCATTCTTTTCACAGTCTGATCACTTAGGCCTCCAATGGTTTTTATTACCTGACCCCCACCTGCCTTTCAATACCTGTCTTCTATTAGCTCCCACATATCCCTTGACCTATATTCTATTTCTATAAGCCATTTCTTTCTTTCTTTTTTTTTTTTTTAAAGATTTTATTTATTTATTTGTCAGAGAGAGAGAGGGAGAGAGAGCAAGCACAGGCAGACAGAATGGCAGGCACAGGCAGAGGAAGAAGCAGGCTCCCCGATGAGCAAGGAGCCCGATGTGGGACTCGATCCCAGGACGCTGGGATCATGACCTGAGCCGAAGGCAGCTGCTTAACCAACTGAGCCACCCAGGCGTCCCTATAAGCCATTTCTGATACTCTCTATGTCACTGTACTTATATAAGCTATTCCTGTTATTCAGAAAAGTCATGTTTGTCATCTGCTTTGAAAATTACTTCATGTAGAAAACTCAGTTCAAATTTTTCTCTATGAGGCTGTTTTTTCTACATCACCACTCCCTTTTTTTGAGCCACTTCATATCATAATTGTGTCTTTGTTGTTTGAAAGGAAAATAGTCTACAAAAAGGTAGCTGTTCAGAAAGGCTCTAATGTCCTCTTCTCTATCATGCCTTGGAAATGGGGAGTCCAATTAAAAATACTTATAGTTGGGGTGCCTGGGTGGCTCAGTGGGTTAAAGCCTCTGCCTTTGGCTCAGGTCATGATCCCAGGGTTCTGGGATCGAGCCCCACATCAGGCTCTCTGCTCAGCAGGGAGCCTGCTTCCTCCCTTCTCTCTCTCTGTCTGCCTCTCTGCCTACTTGTGATCTCTCTGTCAAATAAATAAATAAAATCTTTAAAAAATACTTATAGTATATACCTTTGGGACAATTTGGGGAGGGAAAAAAGTCTAGGGAGTGTTAAAGCCTATGGGACTGAGAAATAGAGATTATGAAGAAGAATACAGATGAAAATATGTTTTATGTTTCTAGTTTCTAATTCTATACTTGGTGAATAAAAAGCATGTTTAATTTTTTTTAAATCTAATGGAAATAATTTCACTAAGCCAAGTGTCAACAATTGTTGCCCATGAAGCGATAACTATAATTATTAGCCCTTTTGTGTGCTCACTTTTTTCAAAATTTTATATACTTTGTAATACTCTCCCTGTTTCAAAAATGAAAAAGTCAATGCATAAGGGACTTAAATCCAAGTTTATGCAGATTTCAAGTGGCAGAGCTGGGACTGGTATCCAAATCTGTGTGATTTGTCCTAATCTCTCAATTTCACAGAAGAAAATTACAATGTGACCTTGAGAAAATTATTAAAGGGGAAATACATGCAAGTATAATAGAATAATATTCTTGATGACTACAAGTATATATATATGAATATATTAGAGTAATGATATTCTTTATGAATATAGTTCTGCTATGATCTAAAAAGAATTCTGGCCTTTTTGGCTCCCAGAAAAACCCTAAACTTTGTATTATGGCACAATTAAAAATGTATTTGATGAGAGCACCCAGAAAAGTACACAAATCATAATTTTAGGTCAAGACCCACAAAGGTAACATATCTGTAGTTCCACATCAAATAAAAAGATAATATGTTGGCAACAATTGAGACAGCCCTATCAAACTCTGTCATAGTCATAAACTTTTCATACCTTCTCAAAGTTAACCTTTATCCTGATTTATAATGCCTCAAAGTAATTTTATTTTTAACTTAATGTAAATGCAGTTCATAATCTAGTTTTGTAACTGACTTTTTTTCACTCAATGATATGTTTGTGAGTTGCATTCACGATGCATATAGCATTTGTTTATTAATTTTTATGGCTGGATAGTATTCCTTCCTGTGAATATAAAATTTAATTATATATTCTACTGTTGAGAAAATTTGGGCTGGTTCCAGTTTGGGATCATTATGAATCACACTGCTGTGAACCTAACTGTACATATATTTTCATGAATGTATGTATGCTTTTGTATTGAGTATATTCCTAAGATTGAAAATGCTGAATTACTGGGTATATGCATATTTAGCTTTACAGGCAATACAGAAGAGTTTTCCTAAGTTGATGCATAAATTTATATACTCTGATCAGTAGTGGATAAAGTACAAATTGCTTCACATCCTCATCAGTACTTGATATTGTCAGATTGTTAATGTGAGCCTTGATGGTTGTTTTCTAACAGTATCTCTTGTGAATGTTTGCATGTAGTGATGACTAATGAGATTAAAAACGCAATGACAGTTGTTTCAATGGCTGTTAGAAATACCTATTGGAGCGCCTGGGTGGCTCAGTGGGTTGAGGCCTCTGCCTTCATCTTGGGTCGTGATCTCAAGGTCCTGGGATTGAGCCCCACATCGGGCTCTATGCTCAGCGGGGAGCCTGCTTCCCCCCTCTCTCTCTGTCTTCCTGTCTGCCTACTTGTGATCTCTGTCTGTCAAATAAATAAATAAAATCTTAAAAAAATAGAAATACCTCTTTTTTGAAATGCCTGTTTGTTGGAATATGTGTATTTCTCTTAGTGACTTGTTGCAGTTATTTAAAAAATATGTATTCAGGATTTTAATCCTTTGTTGATATCTAGATTACAATTTCATTTTTTTTTTGCTTTTATGAGGTGCTTTGTCCTTTTACTTTTTAATGATATCTTTTTTAATACACAGAAGTTTTATGTTCAGTATACTCCACTTAAGTATTTTCTGTTATGGTTATTGTATTTTTGTCCTGAGTTTAAAAATAAATTTTTTTACTCTGTGACCCAAAATATATTCTCCTGAATTGTCATATAGGGACTTAATTGCTTTTTAAAAAAAGATTTTATTTATTTATTTGACAGAGAGAGAGATCACAAGTAGACAGAGAGGCAGGCAAAGAGAGAGAGGGGGAAGCAGGCTCCCTGCTGAACAGAGAGCCCGATTCGGGGCTTGATCCCAGGACCCTGAGATCATGACCTGAGCTGAAGTCAGAAGCTTAACCCACTGAGCCACCCAGGTGCCCCTAAAGAGTGTTTTTTTTTTTCTTTTTAAGATTTTATTTATTTTATTTGACAGAGATCACAAGTAGGCAAAGAGGCAGGCAGAGAGAGGGGGAAGCAGGCTCCCAGCTGAGCAGAGAGCCTAATGTGGGGCTCTATCCTAGGACCCTGGAATCATGACCGGAGCCGAAGGCAGAGGCTTTTTAACCCACTGAGCCACCCAGGCACCCCCAGGACTTAATTGCTTTACCTATCATATTACAATCCATCTAGTATTTCTGGTGTGAGGAAGGAATGAATGTCCGTTGTTTTTTTCTTTTTTTTTTCCATTTAGTTCGAACTAAAGTAGCATGATTTATTGCAAAGACCATGCTTAATGTTCTGCACTGTCACTTTTAATAAAATGCTTATACATATATGGGTCACTTTATGAACTCCAATCCAGTTTCATTTGTACATTTCCCTGTAGTTATGCCAATACCACATTGTTTTAATTACTATGGCTTTATGATACTGATAGTATTGTAAAAGAAAAATTGAAACAGTTGGCAAAATGGGCAAGATGGAATTTATTCAAGACTATTGCATTAAGGATCAAGACTGCTGTAATAGGGAAGAGATTGAAGTCAGTTTCCCTGAACAAACACAGTGGATGAGTTTATAAGTGCTGGAATGAGTGGGCATAAAAGTACTAGAGGACTTTTGTGGGGTTGGGTAGTCAATGTGATTATGCCATATTTGTTTGCTAATTGTCCCTTATCAGAGTTAGGCTCCTACTCTCTCAGAGTTTGGGACTCTGGGGCACTATCTTTCTTTCTTTCTTTTTTTTTTTTTTTTCCAGCATAACAGTATTCCTTGATTTTGCACCACACCCAGTGCTCCATGCAATCCGTGCCCTCTCTAATACCCACCACCTGGTTCCCCCAACTTCCCACCCCCCCGCAGCTTCAAACCCCTCAGATTGTTTTTCAGAGTCCTTAGTCTCGCATGGTTCACCTCCCCTTCCAATTTCCCCCAATTCCCTTCTCCTCTCTAACTCCCCTTGTCCTCCATGCTACTTGTTATGCTCCACAAATCAGTGAAACCATATGATAATTGACTCTCTCTGCTTGACTTACTTCACTCAGCATAATCTCTTCCAGTCCCGTCCATGTTGCTACAAAAGTTGGGTATTCATCCTTTCTGATGGAGGCATAATACTCCATAGTGTATATGGACCACATCTTCCTTATCCATGTCCGTTGAAGGGCATCTTTCTTGATAATTACATTTCGAAGGGATGGACTTCAGGTCCTGGAGAAAGACATTCTTGGGTTGTAGATTTACATCTCAAAGGGGTAGAGAAAAATTTACAATTGCAAATTCCCTAAAGTAAGTGCTCTAAGAAAAAGAAGGGGCCTATAGCCAAAGTTTAGTCAAGCTGAGGGAAACTCTAAATCTATCTTGGTTAATGTAAGCCACTCACGTTTGTTTTCTCCCTTTAAGAGATTAACTGGGCTATTTTTGTTTATTCACATTTCCATATAGATTTTAGAATCAGCTCGTCTGCCCCACCTCAAAACCTGCTATGATCTTAATTGGGGTTTATTGACTGTATGGATTAATTTGTCGTAAATTAACATCTTTATTATGTAAAACTTTTCAGTTCATGAATATGGAAAGCTTTTGATTTAGGCCTTTGTGTTCTCCCAATAATGTTTTATTGTTTCCAGGATAGTGGGTCTTAGACTTTTTATGAGATTTGTTCCTTTATTTGATATTTTTTGATATTTTTGCTGTTGTTGTGAATGGTATCTTTTCAAAATTTCATTTTCTGTTGGTCTTTTGCTGATAGGGAGAAATACAACTTGATTTTTGTTTCTTAGCTTTGTATCCAGAGATCATGCTCACAATTTGAATAGTTTATCTGTCACATCACTCAGCTGTACATTTAAGGTTGTTTGTAATTACTGTTTTGCTTCTCCCTTTCCAATCATTGTTCATTTAATCAGTTTTTCTTGCCTTATTATGCTGTATACTCTAGTACAATGAGATTATTGTTGATTGTTTCTCATTTTAGGTCTCAGAGGTGAGGTTTCTAGTAAATCACTATAAAGTATATCTCCTATAGGTTTGTTGTAGATGCCTTTTATTCCTAGTGTTCTAAAAGGCCTCATCATTACTGGGTGCTGAATTTTAGCAAACAATTTTTTCAGGATCACTTGAAATGATCATATTAGTTTTCTTCTTTATTCTCTTAATATGTAAAATCACACTGCTTCATTTTCTAGAGTTAAGATAGCCTTGCATTCCTGACGTAACCCAAACATAGATAATATGTATAATCTTTTTTGTTTGTTGCTAGATCTCTTTCCTAACATTTGCTAACATTTAATTTAGAATTTTCCCATTGGGTCCGTGAAAGAGATTGGCTTATTGTATTCCTTGTAAGAGGTTGCTAGATTTAAGTGCCTGATTGTATAGGCACTTGTAAGTACATTCAGGGCGCCTGTGTGGCTCAGTCAGTTAAGTGTCTGCTTTCAGCTCAGGTCATGATCCCAGGGTCCTGGTATCGAGCCCTGAGTTGGGCTCTTTGCTCAGAGGGGAGCCTGCTTCTCTCTGTTCCTCTGCCCCTGCTCCTGTGCTTTTTTTCTCTCACTTTCTCAAATAAGTAAATAAAATATTCAAAAAATAAAATAAAATTACAAGTATATTCACATAAAATTCTTTTTCGTACCTTTGGTACTTAATGTTTAGGAAATGTGATATGAAACTGTAAATATCTAGCTTCTGTGGAAAAAAGCAACTGATCTGGTGACGCTTTGCCTGTTCTCCTGTTAACCTCAGTAAGAATTAGATAGCTTTCCCATCTTTAGCATGAACTCTCCATTTAGCTACAATCCCCATTATTCCCCATTCTCTTATACTTAAATTATTTTGTACATTTTATTATGCATAAACATTAGAATTTGTGATTTCTTATAGATGGAATAGTTCAGTACATAGAATGAGGCATAGAGGGGTATCTGTTTTTCACTCACCTGATTATAAATAGAACAAATAATGGATTATGTTCCTGGTTTAGAATTTAGGTCAAAGATTTTCAACTCTTGTATAAAATATAAGACATAATAAACTGTAGGTAAAATATGAAAAACTAGTCATCTTTGTGTCATGCTGAAATGTTTTGTTATATTCTATATTAAAATTATGTTATATTGTAGACTTACCACATCTGGAAACAAAAGCTAATTTTCCACCAACTAAGCTCTAAATATTTACCAGTCACAAGCATCCCAATAATTTATCACAGTTTTCAGAGCATTTTCACATTTGTTGACTTGGCCAGGAGGGTACCAGGCCAGGTACTAACATCTTTCTTTCACTAGTGGGAAATCTAAATCATAACAAGGTAAAGTATTTGCTTAGAGGTATTACTGAGTTGGACAACAGTAGAACTGGGACAAGAATCCAGGCAATCTACTTTAGGCCTGGTGATATGAACCAGGTGGGCACATTCAGAGATGCTGCTATACTGTTAATGCCCACTGTAAGTAGTAAAGATCTAGGATTCTAGGTGGGGAAGACAGGGCTTCACATGTGATTCTCATCTCCTGTGGCTCTTCAGATTTACCATAAACAGCTCTCTTGTTGCCATAAATGACTGGTAGACAGGTATTTAATGACAGAGAAAGAAAAACAGGTTCTAAGACAATACTTAGGAGAAAAATCCCTGGATTGATAACTATAGTGGTGGTACTGAGCTTGGAGACATTTTTGTACTATGTGAAATTCATGTGTTGCATTAATCACAGTGGTAGGGAGCTCCCTCTGCCCCAAGAAGTCCAGAGACCATGAGGCATGAAACAACCAGGAACAGTAAAACCTTTAAACTACCAAAGAATGCCTAGGAATGCAATGGACGCTGGGAAGGACGCTGTCATGCTGGAACGCTCTTTAGGACTCCTGCTCTTGATTTTCTGGTATCCCAATTGGATAGACTGGTGGGATCTGGGGAGTACAGAGTTGATTAAGCTGCCACAGAACATTAAATAATAGCCTGCAAATAATAACAGCATCAACAACTGGGCCTTTCAGGATTTATTCATTGGCACTTTATAAGCTCATAAATAATATATAGAACTGACTGTAATGGCACAGGGTAGCATGCTTCTTTAAGTTAAAAATCTCACTATGTTTTTAACATAATCACTAAGACAAAATTTCATTAACGAATCAGACAGTCATATTTACCTTTGAAAAATAAGACTTTGTGAAAGAGCACACGTTCTTGATTTGGGAGTCTAAGTATTTTCTGATTTTTAAAAATACTTTAAGCAATAGGAGGTAAATGTCAAAAATATTCTTAGATGAAATTATAACATTAGGTTTCAAATCCTTGTTAAAAATGTGTGGTTAAATCTAGTCAAACTTCTGCCAAAATTAAATATGAAAATACTCAAAAAGGATTCAGCATCTGTACGTCTCGCTCAGTTCTGTAGCACCCATTACGAGGCAAATTGAATGCTGCATGTTCCCCTCAGTAAATGACATCATGAAAGAACACAGGCTTGTAGCCAGACAGATCTGAGGTCAGATTCCTGAAACTCAATCCTGGGGCCTCTGTGGCCTTAGATGAATTGCTTAACTCATCCTCATGACCAGGTGTCACCTGTAAACCACACCTTTACAAGTAGCCAGCGTTCCTTCACAGGTCCCTTGAGTTCAGTCCAGAGGGACTGCAGGATCATTTAAACAGAAGTAAGAATGAGAATTTCAGAGAAATCTACAATAAGTGTTTCCCAGCACATCAGGACACGTTTTTCCACACTGGACCATATATTAGCGAAGATATAAGGCATGCCATTTTATAATATGCTGCTTTGGTTAGCAGTTTGTAGAAACATGTGAAATTGAGAAAAGAATTATAGAATTGGCTAAACAGTAGTCAGTAGTACTCTGCCCCATTTCTAGCCTCATGATTGGTGTTATTTTCATTTCTTTCAATGAGTTACTTGATGTTATTTCTACAGTACCATCAGTAAGGTGAAGTTGCTTATCCTTTTTAACTCTTCTATGTTTATAAAGTAGGAAAAAAAATGTTAATTTTCAGGAGGCTCATTACACAATTACACATAAAAGTCATTTAGCTGGGGAGTATATCCCAAGGTCTGAAACTAAAATAAAATGAGATGGGCTGCCTGCTGTCTCCCTTTTGTATAAATCCCAGTTGCTGCTGCATTGTGTGGTCTATGGCACATAATTGTTCCTTTCTTAGTGGACATACTCCTGGGACCACTTTATCTCTTCATGCCAGTCTTGATGGCCACAGTTCAGCTCTCACATTCTATCCCTGGCCTCAATAAATTCAAGGGTCAAGATACTTAAGTTTTACCTTCCAGGCTTGTTAAATTTTCCTCAGTTGCCTTTATCCAAATATTCCTCTGATAGCTACTTCTCACTTTTGCTTTGAAAAACCAACTCAACCAAACAAAGGCACTCAGATGAGAAATGTCCTTGGCTTGTATAATGTTATGGAATAAAATTAAATGGGAGGGGGGAGACTTCCCCATTGTGCATCTAAGCACAAAAGATAATGGAGTTGTGATTTAGCCATGAAAGTGTTGTTAGAGTTAAGTGAACCGACCTTTAGCTTCTCTTACTGCTGAGACAAAATGAGAACATAAATAAAAATTAATTTCTTCTTATCACTTCACGAAATGTTATAATTCATTTTCATTTATGTACATAATGTTTACATAGCATTACAAAAATGTTCATTACTTCTAAAAGCTCAAGGATTCATATACTTAAATAGAAACTCAGAGAAATACTTTCTTTCTCTAGAGAAGAAGTTTCTAATCCTAATACAGTGATGCTCCAAAAAAATTATTTAGCTTTATGTCAGTCCCATTCGATCCAATCTCTTAGACTTGTTACATACCTTTAGGCAATGATAGGAACCAGCGTCTTTGAGTGATTATAGAACTGACTGATAATCTTCCAATTGCTTAGCTCTATTCTTTGTAATTCAAATTAGGGCCAACATTTCTAAGTAATAACCAGATAAATCCATAAATTCAAGCACTGTGTATGTCTATTTATATTTGTGCATATGGCATTACAAAAATCTACCTGTGGGCTGACATGTACAATATATGAGCAAGCAATTTCTAATTCACTTATCTAATTTTACTGAGATGAGTAAAAAGCATCCTGCCCACATTCTAACAGAAGTGACTTAGATTCAGTTCATTGAGGGTTTTCTGAGAGTAATATAGGTTTAAGCAGTGGAATGTGTTAATAACGGATAGTTATACTCTCTTGTGTTGGAAATCTTTAAAGAAGAATATACTTGAGGTCTAAACAACTAGTTGTAAAGATTTAATAAGTACCTTTCTAGAGTGAGTAGAGTGAAATAGATGACTCTTGCTGGTTCTTGGAAGATTTGAAATAAACACAATGATCAAACAAAATGTAAATAGCTATTAACACTTGTATGACTCAGTTCAAATTAAAACTGTTTTCCAATATATAATCTTGCTTAATATTTGTAGCAATTCTTACAGGGGTTGGTAAGATTGTTTTCTTAGAGAGAGAGGAAATTATTTAGCCATGAATTTCTGAAAAGTCACTTGATTTTTGGGGGGATGTGGGATAATTTAAAAGACCTTCAAAGAATTGTCAGAATCATTACAAGAGAGTGATGTGTTTAATTTTTTTTTTTTCCTGTGGGGCACCTGGGTGACTCACTTGGTTGAGTATCCAACTCTTGATTTCAGCTCAGGTCATGATCTCAGGGTCATGAGATCAAGCCCTGTGTGTCAGAATCTGCTTCAGTGTAGAGTCTGCTTGTCCCTCAGACTCTGCTCTTCCCTACCCCTGCCTGTGCTTGCTCTCTCTTTAACATAAATAAATCTTTAAAAAATGTTTTTATTTTTGTAATTTGTGAAGACATACACATGTTGGTAATCCAAGCAATTGACTGGCCTAACACATAAATCTAAGCTGTTTAGCTCAAGATATTTGTATCTTCCCCACATAAAACACAAAATTATAGAGTGATAGCATTTATGTATTTGGGAAGTTGAATCACAATAAATTATTAAAATTTTTCTATTTAAATAATTTTAAATGATTTTAATTCAGTAATTGAAATGTATTTTCTAAAATTTTCCCACTGTAATAAATAGATCTTTACTTTCAACTACTTAAGTTTTGTGAGATATTTTCTTTTTTTTTTAAAGATTTTATTTATTTATTTTGACAGATAGAGATCACAAGTAGCCAGAGAGGCAGGCAGACAGAGAGAGAGAGAGAGAGAGGAGGAAGCAGACTCCCCACTGAGCAGAGAGCTTGATGCAGAGCTCGATCCCAGGACCCTGAGATCATGACCTGAGCCAAAGGCAGAGGCCTAACCCACTGAGCCACCCAGGCGCCCCTGTGAGATATTTTCTAATGCCATGGAATCAGTCCCTCTTAAATATATCTTTTTATGTTAGTTTGTTAGGGCTGCCATAACAAAATACTGAAGACTGGGTAACCTGGATAACAAAAAATTATTTTTTCATAGTTCTGGAACCTTGAAGTAAAAGATCAAGGTATTGGCAGGTTTCGTTCCTTCTGGGGCCTTTCTCCTTAGCTTACAGATGGCTGTCTTCTCGCTGTGTCTTCATATGGTCTCTACTGTGTGCCCACATGTCCCTGGTATCTTTCTCTGTGTCCAGAATTCCTCTTCTTATAAGGATACCTGTCAGATTAGATTGGGTCCCACCCTAATAACCTCATTTTAACTTAAAATCCCTATGTAAAAGTCCTAACTATAAAGGCCCTGTCACCTAATACAATCACATTCTGTAGTAGAGGGGGATAGGGCTTCACCTTATGAAATGTTTCAAAAGATTTTATTTGTTTATATATTTATTTATTTACTTAACTTACATGAGAGAGAGATAAACAGGGGAGCAGCAGGCGTAGGTAGAAGCAGGCTCCCCGTTGAGCAGGGAGCCCAACTTGGGGCTTGATCCCAGGATCAAGATCTGATCTGAGCTGAAGGCAAATGTTTAACTGACTGAGCCACCCAGGAACCTGTTCAGCATATGAATTTTAAGCATATACAGTTGAAATGTCCATTAAATGAAAAGAGATAAAGATGTGGGGTGTACACACACACTCACACAGACACACACACACACACACACACACACACACACACACAGAGAGAATGGAATATTACTTAGCCATCAAAAAGAATAAAATCTTGCTATTTGGAATGACATGGATGGAGCTAGTGAATATTATGTTAAGTGAAATAAATCAGTCAGAGAAAGATGAATTCTGTATGATTTCACTCATGTATTGAATTTAAAAAGCAAAACAAATGATCATAGGAGGAAAAATGAGAGAGGTAAACTAGGAAACAGATTCTTAACTGTAGAGAGCAAGCTGATGATTACCAGAGGGTAGGGGAATAAGGGGATGCATATAATAGGTGATGGGGATTAAGGAGTGCTCTTGTTGTGATAAGCACAGGGTGATGTATGGAAGTGTTAAATGACTATATTATACACCTGAAACTAATATTACACTGTATGTTAACTAGAATTTAAATATAAATTTAAAAAAAGATATAAATGTTTCAAAGTGTAAGTGTAGATACATATTAGAATAGTTTTGTGCTGAACTCATTGAAACTACAATGCATATTATGTGTCCTTCAACTAACATCTTCTTTCATTAAGATACAAGTCTTTGTAAATGTGTGTGTAGAATCATATGGGAATAGTTATACTTTTAATTCACTGAAACTACAGTGTGTATAACGCTATAATGTGTTCTTCAACTAACATCTTCTCTCATTAAGCTATATTTCTAAGTAAAAGTGTAGATTCAAAAAAAAAGGAGACACAGTTCAGCCAATAACTTCTTTTTATTTCAAGTCTTCATTTAAATTCTAGTTAGTTAACATATATGGTAAAATTGGTTTTAGGTGTAGAATTTAGTGATTCATCACTTACCACCCAGTGGTAATTGTAATAAGTGCCCCCCCTTAATACCCATCATTCATTTAGCTCATCCTCCACCCACCTCCCTGCATCAACCCTCAGTTTGTTCTCTATAGTTAAGAGTGTCTTATGTTTTGCTTCCCTGTCTCTTTTTTCCCCTTCCCCTAGCTTTATCTGTTTTGTTTCTTAAATCTCACATATGAGTGAGATCATATGGTATTTATCTTTCTCTGACTGACTTATTTTGCTTAGCATAATACACTCTAGCTCCATCCACATCACTGAAAATGGCAAGATTTCATTCTTTTTGATGGCTGAGACCTAAATACGAGACAGGAAACCATCAAAATCCTAGAGGGGAACACAGGCAGCAACCTCTTTGACCTTGCCCTTGGCAGCTTCTTACTACACACATCTCTGGAGGCCAGGGAAGCAAAAGCAAAATGAACTATCGGGACTTCATCAAGATAAAAAGCTTCTGCATGGCAAAGGAAACAATCAACACAACTAAAAGGTAACCTATGAAATGGGAGAAGATGTTTGCAAATTACATATCTGATAAAGGGTCAGTAGCCACAATCTATAAAGAACTTACCAACTCAACACTGAAAAAACAAATAATCCAGTTAAGAAATGGGTAGAAGACATGAACAGATATTTCTCCAAAGAAGACATACAGGTAGCTAACTGACATGTGAAAAGATGCTCAACATCCTTTACCATCAAGGAAACACAAATCAAAACCAAGATGTGATGCCACCTCACACCTGTCAGAATGGCTAAAATTAACAACACAAGAGACAACAGATGTTGGTGAGGATGTGGAGAAACTCTTACAGTGTTGGTGAGAATGCAAACTGGTACAGCCACTCTGGAAAACAGTATAGAGGTTCCTCGAAACGTTAAAAATAGAACTGCCCAACAATTGCACTGCTAGGTATTTACCCAAGGGACACAAAAATACTGACTCCAAGTGGCACATACACCCCAGTATTTATAGCAGCATTACCAGCCCATAACTTCTTTCATTCTGTTCATTTTTGTCACACAGTGTGTGTTCAATATGTATTTGTTGTTTAGACAGATTCATGATGGATGAATAAATGCATTAAAGACTTTCATTAACTGCAAGTTAAAATATTGGATTGGCTGAGTTGTAAGCCTTTAATGAATTATCAAAATTATCTATTATTATTATTAGAATACCAAAGACCCTTCTTCAAATAATTTTCTTAATAGGTTGACTATGTATCTAGGTGTATTATTAATTTTTTTGTGACTTATTCATATAGTGAAAAAAGAACTATAGTGTAAAGTTTATCATATTAGTATATTTTGGAATTTCTATGAAATTAATAATCTAAAGGAATCTAGTGTATGGAGGTCTTTATTTGGATTTGTTTAATAGGATGTCCTACTAAAATTAATAAATTGTAATCATCAGCCTATGAGATTACAAACCCAAGATGCTACTTCAGCGGACACCAGGGAGACGATGCTTTGTCTATTTAGAAGTTTCAGTACATTTCCTTTCATTTATGAAGATGGTGCTTCACTTTGAGTGTATCTTTCCCATGCTTGACTCCCATCTCCAGTGGGATTGAGGGGATGCAATCAACATCCCACAATTTGGCCTTTTATATCTTTATCTTCAAATCAGGCAGATAGTGTAGCTTATTGCTATAAGGGGTCAGATTTTCTCTGAAGCTAATTTTTTTTCCCCACAACGAATCCATTCACAGATATGTTACACACCATTTTACTTGATGTGTACTGACATGGTCACTAGGAAATTCCTTAAAGAATCTCTAATATGTTTCAGAAAAAAAAATCCTAAATACTTGGTTGTAATAACTAAATCGTTAATGTTGTTGAATTCATTGATTTATGTTAGCACGTTTCCTTTGGTCATCTTGCACTATTATTTCAGTGGTATAGCTTCTGCCACAAACTAACATCATTCAAAAGGAATAGAGAATGAAACTATAAAAAGTATGAAAATCGGTTACATTATGTTGAAAGCAATAATGTTTTTATTGACATTTCTGAAGAAAAACTGAAAACTCACTTGTGACCAAGCTGCATATGAGTACGTGATCATTTTCATACTGTTAGTAGAATGTTTATTGCCTATTCCTGATTCATGCACGGCACTCCCTTTTTGAAAAGATGGTAGGGTAGACAGTTTTTAAGAAATTGGCTAGGTCTTCAAGCCTCCTAGAAATTGGTAGATTTTTCATGGTGCTAATTACATTTGTATTATCTGAGTCATATTTTAATATCTTCTAGGTAGATCAATCCATGTGGCATCAATTATGACAAGGCTTATTATCTTAGATACCAAATATATTTGTAAAATGTATGAGTTACAACTTTTGTAGTCCGAATTTTATACAAAACAAAGCATATCTCTATTTGAGATACTTCCCATTGTAAAGATCTAGTGGCTATGGAAAAATAATTCTCTTATTTATGTTAAACTCAAAAAGTTGAAGTTTAAGTCTCTGAAGTGCATCATAATGGAATTAAAATAAATGATACATATTTTTGTCCTAAAACATTCCCTTATCACATTACATAACTATAAATATGCATATACATATATATATTTATATGTATGTATTTTTTTTCCATCTAAAAAACATTGGTAGTCAGGTATATGCCAGTACCTGAGCAGTGAGATAACTGTGGCTAAGGCAGCAGCTGCAGAAGCCAGACCAGCCGAGGCCATCATGGAGGCTAGAGCCCCCATGGAGGCCATGCTAGAGGCTGTCATGGAGGCAGCTGGGGCAAAATATCACATGGCTACCTGTGAAGCTTACCGAGACAGCAATCTGGGCACTCAAGACCTACCAGAGCCACAATAATTTAATTCCTTTTCTATCTTCAATTCAGTTCCAAGAGCTCTAAGGTCTTGTCAAAATTCCTTACCAAAAAAAAAAAAAAAAAAAAAAAAGGATTCCCCTTGATGAAGTGTATGCCTTTAACTTCTGTTGGTCAAATGTGCATAAAGACCACCCTCAGCTCAGCTGTGACTGCATCCACCCAACGTTCTCTAGCTCTGGAGTCTACCAGCTTAATTGTCCAGGACTTATACACAATAAAGGTACAGTGTGTGCCACAAAATGACTCATATGAGATGACAAAAGGAAAAATGAGCCAGGCGAAGGAATGCCATGACCAAAGGACGGAAGTGATCAAACCTGGTGGACCCTATGGAAGGACAAGAGTGCAGATTCGGAAAGCACCTCAAGCTGTTTCAGATGCAGTGCCTGAGAGGAAGGGGTCAACCCCCACAAATCTTGCAGATATGAGTCAAAAGACACATGGCAGCAGCCGTGTTTCTCAGTGGTGACATAAGGGACAGGGTGGTTCACTTACTGGTCCTGAAGTCCTGCAAGAAACCTGAGCTGCTGACTCCACTGCAGAAACATGGTGTCAGAAAGAAAGAAAAGAAGGAAGAAAGGAAGAAAGGAAGATAGATGAGAACTCCCTTGGAACAATTCTGCAACAGGTAGCCAATCTGAATCTTAAAGACCTCTCATATACTTTAAATGATTATGTTTTTAAAGTGCTTTGAAGAGACTGGCCCCAATACAGTGAAATAGACATAAATAGACAGAAGGTCATTAGGCACTGCTCTGGAGCACACTAAATCTGTCTCAGAATGCTGCCAGCACTGGCCATTCAGCATCTCCTGCATATTCTAGAAGAGATGCTGCATCTTCTCCTCAGAAACAGCTTTGAGATTCAGATTTCACTGATCCTTTACTGAATAAAAATACTTGAATATCTCACCTGACAGATCGAGTGCCTCCATCATTAAGTGATCATTTGAAATTCCACCAGTGAAAAATCTGCTCCAGGCCTCCTGTTGTCCCCTGCAGCCGCTGTCATCCCTACCCTTCTGCTGCTACCTTCAGTCCACCTGCCCAGCTCCAGTCCTCCCCAGATCATAAATTCTAACTCCAATTTCCCCAGCACTCCAGCAGGCCGGGGGATTCAAGATCTACCTGTTGACAGTTTTAGTCCAAACACTATTAACTATCAGGACCGGCAAGACAGTTATACCTCTAGGACTTCTCTGGAAACCTTAACCCTGGCTTAGTTCTATTAAAGTGTCCAAAGCCTTTGGAAGAAAACCATTCATTGTCTCACAGAGAATCCAAAAAAGTCTAAAAAGAGAAGGAAAAGTGCCAAAGTAAAATGCACATTGAGACAACTGAAGAAAAGGAAGAGGACCTTAAAATAGAAGAGGAAATTGTCAAGCTTCAAAACTCCAGTCCCAATTCCTTTGAAGAAGTTAAAGAGGGTTGCAGTATGTCCACCAAGCCTTCTTCAACTGAACTCCCAGTTGATTTGACAGAATCTATTGCTATCGTCTCCTATGAGACAAGGATGGCTTTGGTGCTGATTATGAGTCTGGGGCCTTGCATGCCAGGATGGAGACTGTAGCTAGAAGATTTATCAAGCTGGATGCACAGCAAAAGCAGCTTTCTCCAGGCTCAAAGGCGTATCAGAATGTTCATGAAGAAGTTTTACGATAATATCAGAAGATCAAGCAGTCCAGTCCAATTTTCTTGAAGAAAAATACAGATGCAAGTAACTTCCTAACAAGCTGGCTCTCATCAGAAATCTAATCGGTGAATTTGATGGAGTGCAAGCAGAGTCAAGGCATGGGACCTCTGCTTGGACCAGAAGCTGTGAATAAACTTAAAGTTATCTACTTAAAATTCCAAATGAGTTGCTATGAGATTTTTTAAAAAATGAGACTTTGCTTTGTTGAAAGTTTCAGTGTTAGGAGACTTGATTTATTTATTATTTTCCCCATTGTACTTTGCTTCCTTGCAGTTTTGAAGCTGCATTTTCTGGTCCTCCCACCACACCCCAAGGCTTAGGTTTGTCAAGGAAATAAGTTCGTTTAATATTGGGGATCCAGTGTCTGTACTTCAAATAATTTTTTTTTTCCTTAGAAACTTGTGTTTGTCATTAGAAACTTTTTTCTTAAGTTGTTAATTATTTGGGAGAGAAATAAAGAGAAAGAGAGAGAGAATGAGCTGGGGGAGGGGTAGAGGGAGAAGCAGACTCCCCGCTGAGCAAGGAGCCCAATGACGGGCTCCATCCCAGAATCATGGGACCATGACCTGAGCCAAAGGCAGGCGCTTAACCAGCTGAGCCTCCCAGATGAAATGATTTTTTTAAAGATATTGGGGGTTAAGTGTCCACACTTTAAAGTTATATGTATTTAAAAAAAAACAGTAATGTGGAAGGTGAAATGATTTTGGATAAACATAAGCCTACTTTCTGACCTTTCTTATTGCAGACTCTTTCCCTTAAAGGGTAGAATGTAGAAATTTGCACAAAAATCAAAAAAATTGAAACATTGTTTTGGAGGGTTAAGAAATAGAAAGGTGTAGGAATATGTGTATGTGCATAGATTATGTGTATGTGTAGAGATATGTACACACATATGTACATACAGGCTGATTTGATCTAGAACAATAAATCCACTCCGCAAATGAACCATCTGTTGCAATAGTTGCCTTGAGGTGTTTGCTAACTATGTACCTAGAATGGTTAATCATTAGCTACACGCTTCCCACTTGGTTAGAGCAATGGGAAACACACTGTGGTCTCCTAGCGTACGAATCCATGTGCTCGACCTGGATGCACGCAGAGGTGGTGTGGATGTGAGCATACCGGAGGAGGAAAAAGCCTGCCTCTCTCAGTAGGCCAAACACTCAGGTTAAACAACTGAGTGTTACTACTGGAAGGGTTTCTTTTTCTGTCAAATTGCTCTTTGTATTGTGAGAGACAAGAGCATGTCCATTTCAATGGTTTTTCAGCTTGATTAATGTGGGACAAAATCAGTATGTTATGAAAATATAACAGATCTGTAGTTTTGGTGCAAAATTATAAAATTAAGCATCTAGGTAACCTGCTGATATACTGCTATAAAGTATTTTTGAAGAGAGATATGCAAAGAAACTATTACGTACATGAAGTGTATATTTAAAGATTTCTTTTTCATCCTGGGAGCCAGGAATATAAAAAAAAGTGGATACATCTAACCGTAACATATTACCAGTCATCAAACAATAAAAATTTTCATCTCATGGAGTTTATTTGTTGATGCTGATTTAAGCTATCATCTGTTTTATCATGTGGAAACATAAGTTATGTGGTCAAAAATATAAATATTTGAACTAATGTTGATTCAAATTGTGTTGTCTTATCATATTGTCTTTTCAAAGTGCTTCCAATTGAAAAGGAAAGTATTATGTTTGCAAATCTGTTTTGAAATGTTTCCCAGAGTTTTGGTAATATCTTTAATAAAGATGTTTGTCTCCAGCATCCAGTAAATACGTACTTACATACACATATACATACATGCATACTGTTGGTAATTGGTTTATGTTACATATTAAAATAGTGTGTGCACGGGCACCTGGGTGGCTCAGTTGGTTGAGCAACTGCCTTCGGCTCAGGTCATGATCCTGGAGTCCCAGGATCAAGTCCCACATCAGGCCCTCTGCTCATCAGGGAGCTGGCTTCTCCCTCTGCCCCTCGCCCCTTACATGCTCTCTCGCTCTCTCTCAAATAAATAAAATCTTTAAAAAAAAATAGTGTGTGCACATAAATAATAGTAATATGCTAGTGATAGGGCAGTTACTACTCAGAGAATATTACAGGTTGTCACTAGAATCATTTAGAGAGAGAGAGTGAATTTAAATACTCTGTAAGAATAAACCAGATAATTTTTAAAGTCTACATGCAGATATAATTTAAATCGCTAACAATTTCCTTCTGCAATTGGGACATTAAGCAGTTCTAATTGCATAGGATTGCTTCAAAGAAGATTCTTTAGGTATTCTATTTAGCAGGCAGAATTTTATTCTTCAGGATGTATTTTCAGACCTAAGAAAGATACCCATTTTGCATACTATCAATGCAGAATCCTCTTTAATTCTTTATCTATGTCTTCGGTCTTTTACATTTGCCATGGAGACATTTCAAACGGTGGTGTGGTAACTGTCTTAGACTCCTCATAAGTATCTTTACTTTTCAGTGTTGGTTGCAAGAGTGAGTGAAGTAATCTAAAAACAAATGAAAGGCGTAGTGCTTTCTTCTGTAATCATAAGCAGAAGCAGAAATGGTGTCCTTTATAACTCCTAGTATACGTAGGAGACTCGAAATTAGATGCCTTCACAAGTCATTCATGCAATTTTAAATGAAATGCAGTTAATAATTAGTTGTTTGCTGATGTGGTTATGGGCTGTCTGCTCCCCAGGTACTGGGAGATCGATGGGCAAGCATCTGTAGGTGGACTGAAGATCGCTGGGTGCTTTTGCAAGATGTCCTCCTAAAATGGCAGCGTTTTACTGAAGAACAGGTGAGTCATGCATGGAAATTGTATCAGTGAAAGACTTGGTGAAATGGTAAATGGGTAAAGGAAAACATACAATGATCCACTTTAGTAATTATTTATTTTCTTTTTCGGAATTGCTTGATTTCTTTCAGTGCCTTTTTAGTGCATGGCTTTCAGAAAAAGAAGATGCGGTGAACAAGGTTCACACAACTGGTTTTAAGGATCAAAGTGAACTGTTATCAAGTCTTCAGAAACTGGCTGTATGTATTTTTTTTACTTTCATACTTTTTTTTTGAAAACCCAGTAGTTTACATTAACCCCATTATTTGGTCTTTTTATTCTTCCTGATCTTAAACCAAATGTTCATTGTTTGTGCTTAAGTCATAGTCTATTCAGTTGTATCATATTGTAAATTTTCTTAATTAAAATAGGGACAGCTATATTATCTTAGACAGCTTGGGTTGCTATAACAAAATAACAGTGGTGTGGTGACTTATACAACAGACATTAGGTTTTGGTGAGGACCCCTTTCCTGATTTGCAGACTGTAACTTTTTACTTTGTGCTCCTATGGTAGAAAGAGAGGAGACTTTGGTGTCTTTTTCCCATTTAAAAAAATTTTAATTTGAAAAATTGAGATGTAATTGATGTAATTGATGTATCACATTATATTAGTTTCAGGAATACAGCGTAATGATTCAGTGTTTGTATATATTACAAAATGATTGCCACAATTAGTTACCATTCAGCACCTCACATAGTTACAATGCTTTTCTCCTGTGATAAGAACTTTAAAGATCTATTCTCTTAACAACTTTCAAATACCCAGTATGTTATTATTAACTGCAGTCACTATGCTGTACATTACATTATCGGTACTTAATTATTTTATCAGTTAAAGTCTTATACATTTTGACCTATGCTCATGCATTTCCTTCTCTTATAAGGGCATGAACCCCAACATGGGGGATCCACCATCATGAGCTCATCTAAACCTAATAACCTCCTAAAGGCCCACATCCTGATACCATCACATTTTTTGTGTGTATTTGGAGGTAGGGTTCAACATGTTAATTTTGTGGGGGCACAGGCATCCAGTCTATAACATTACATCCATGGATGCTCCCCCACCCCTGCCAGTTCATGTCTTTCTCACATGAAAAATACATTCATTCTATCCCATGAGCCCTGGAATTCTTAAATAGGAGAAATAGGAAAGAAGGAGGGGCTGACAGGTCCCATGAAGGTCGAAAGCACAGCAAGGAAAATTCCATTAGATCTTAAGCCTCAAGAATAATCCTCTTTGAACTGATGCACTGCCCTCCAGGACCACTGGAGGAGCAGCGTCACCTCCAGAGCTGCACTAGGGGGCCCCACCTCTTCATTTCCACAGGGCACCACCCATGTGGACTTCTGCAGCAGCCCTGCCCACGGGACTCTCTCCAGTGGACCTGCTCCTGAGGTACTACTGGGTAGAGGCATCCTGCCCCATGAACTGGAGAAGTAGCCCTACCCTTTGAAACCCAGGAGGAGCTAGCCCTCCCGTCTGGGCCTGTGGTGGGAGTGGTAGCTCTTAGGATCTCTGAACCACCTACATCATTATTCCCTTTTCTTGAGCAATAGCACATGTTGGACAGCCTTCCTTCATTCTGTCCAGTTTTCTCTGTTTCCTTGAGTCCCAGCTGGCAGTGTTGCTGTTGGTATAATTCCATCTCTCTTCCTGCCTTCTGTTGAGATGGCTGACTAGGTCTCTGGTTCCCACCCACACTAATCTTATCAAATGGTCAGTCAGCCATATACTTAGTGTTCTCTTCTGAACATATTTTCTCATGTTTTGCAATATGGATAGGTTGAGAATTTTCCAGATCTTTAAATTCTAGCACTGTTATGCCAAATGACTATTCTTCAATTCATTTCTCTCTTCTTGCGTTTTACCCCAAGCAAAAGATATCCTGCCACTCCGTCAATACTTTGCTTAGCTATCTCCTCAGCTAAATATCCAGTTTCATCACCCACAAGTTTTGCCTTCCACAAAATGTTGGACATCTGCCTTCCAACAAATATTGGACATCAACACAATTCAGCCACATTCTTTCCCGCTTTATAACCAGGATCATCCTTTCCTTCATTTCCAATGATATTTTCCTCATTTGCCTTTGCGAGTTCATTGAATGACCTTTATCATCCATACTTACAGCAAAATTTATGGCCACCTTAATTTATGTATTCTCTAAAAACTTGGACATTTTCCGGATCTCCTCTTTTTTGCCAGAGCCCTCACCAGAATTGCCTTTAGGAGTCCTTTCATGGTGATCTCAGCTTTTTCTACTGTGCCTCTCAGAACTCTCTCAGTCTCTATCCATTACTTAGTTCCAAAGCTGTATATACATTTTTAGGCATTTGTTACAGCAGCACCCCACTTCTTGGTACCAATTCCTGTGTTAGTCATCTCAGACTTCTGTAACACCACTTCTGTGGTATTCCACAGACTGGATGGCTTAAACAACAGACATTTATTTCTCACACTTCTGGAAGCTTGGAAACATGACATCAGGGTGCCAACAGGTTTGTTTCTTAGTGAGGGTCCTTCTCCTGGCTTCTAGACAACACTTTCTAGCTGTATCCTCACATAGCAGAGGTGGAGGAAGATCAGGTGTCTCTTCCTCTTCTTCTAAGGGCACTGATCTGATCATGCTGCTCTTCTCATCTAAACTTAATTACCTCCCCAAAGCCCCATCTCCTAATATTACCACGGTGGGCACTTAAGACCTCATTCCATGAATTTTGGAAGAATATGAACATTAATTCTGTAAGATAAAGACATATTTGCAACTGTGGTTTTTCAAAAACAAAAATTGTACTTTTGAAAAAATACAGTATACCTGGAAGATTTCAGTTAAAATGAAAAGTAACGCTAGGAACATCCTAGAAGGCTTTAACAGTATATAGTTCTAAAGTAATAGTCTAAATTAAATTCGTTGAGAAATATAAGAGATGATTATCCTCACATAAGGGGCTTATGCCTTCATTTGGAAAACTAGAAAAAACACTAAAGCAACCCAAATGCCATTAATTATAAGTATTTGTGTATTTTGAGAAATGAGGGAACTTTGGCAATAAAAAGACATCAGGGAGGGCTTCAATAAGACATTTCAGTTTGAGTTGAAACTTATAGGGTTAGAAAAGATTTCTAAAGCTTCTCTTCCACTGTGAACTTTATTATTTTGCTGTAAAGGAAAGGGTAGTATAATATTAAGAACTAAGTTTTTCTTTTCTTCTTTTTTTAAGATTATATTTCCTTACTTGACAGAGAGAGAGAGGGAGGGAGAATGAATGAAGAGGGGAAGGGGCAGAGGAAGAAGAAGAGAGAGACTCTTAGAATTCCCGTTGAGTGCAGAGCCCTATGTGGGACTCTATCCCAAGACCCTTAGGTTTTGACTTGAGCCGAAACCAAGAGTTGGACGCTCAACTGATTGAGCCACCCACATGCTCCAAGAGCTTAGTTTTTCAAATAAAATATTCCATAGTCAGAATTTCTTATTTTTCTTGATAGATCAATTCTATTAAATGCTAACTTGATGTTAACTCTAATATAAAACAAAGGTCTGTTATAAATGTTTTATAATTTTACCTAAATGAACCTTTTCATATCTGTATTGGTATTGTATAATATAATTAAATCATTTAATTATTTTATTAAATTAAATTAAATTATTTAATTCTTGATATTGTTTTACCAAATACTTATTTGTATCATACTTTTTTTTTGCTCCATAGTTACTAATCTTATGTTTTTAATTTAAAATAGATTCCCTAATGTATTACTTGTTATTACAAGATAGCTTGTTATGGAAAAGAATGCATTCCTCCGAAAAAAAACACCATGCTTTCTGGAGTGATTTGACCACTAAAGACAGATTTCAGAAAGGTCATCTCTATTTGTACCAAAAGAATGAAAAAATGTCAGTGATATATTTGTAATTTTTTTCCACAGTTGATGGGGAGACACTGAGAATTTGATAACAATCATATTTGCATTTTTGTAATATTCTTCAGTATGAAGGAAGCCAATTAGTAGAACTGAGCTAAGTAGCATTGGGTAGGAAGAGGAGGAACAAGACAGGTTATTTCAGAAGAAGATACTGAGGCCCAGGAAAAAACATGTGGTATGCATAAGATATCATAGAACATGAGTAGCAGAGTGAAACTGAGCACAAAGACATTCAAACTCAGGTCCAGTCATGTTAAGCTATTTCAGAACTCCTCATATCATGTGATTCCTTGACAAAAAAATAATTGCAATTGAGAAGTATCATTTAGAATGATGATGTGCTACGATATTGACATTTTAGTGAATAAAAGACTTTACTAGCCTCAGGAACATGAAAATACTCTTTTAGCGAAGTCTCAATTATTTTCCAATATGATTAAAATTCAAATTATGTCACCTTGCTTGTGAACAAAGTGAAAATATGTTTTGTATAAGTCTTACCATTTGATAGTTTAAGCCAATTAACAAAACCTGACAGCTGGTCTAGAATTTGAGGTAAAATTCCCCTGCTGACTCAGGCAGTGAATAAGAATTTAATGTTCATTAAAATATGTCACAATCTGAGACCCAAAACAGGTGCCATCTGTCACCATTTCCTACTACATACCTAGGTATAGATACAGTGTGTTCAAACTCTCTTTTATTTATAATCAGTGTAATTTGTTTTGGAATATTATCATTAATAGCTCGTGGGATCTCCTACTTTTCATTTGAGGTGGGAACTGAGGAGTCAAGTATTTCATTTCCTCTGGATCTGTGCTTTTATCCAAACCATGTAGATCTATATTTTTTTAATTTGTGTGGTCAAAACTGACTTTTTATTTGTTATAAATGATAAAAAGGAAAGGAAAGAAGAAATGGTGACCCTTACGAGGTGAATTCCAAGGCTGGTAGAATCATGTAGGCTATGATGGGAAGGCCCAAAGTTGAAAGGAAGTGTGCAGCTGCTGTGCGGACTGGTGGTGTTTTGCAGGCAAGGACAGCTCTGAGAAGCCTGGTGATCCATGAGCTGATGATGTTCAGGGGATACATGGGTACTATGGGGTTGAGGATGGTCTCAAGTAGCTGTGGGACAAATGGCAGGGTTGAAGTACATATAGTAGCTCAGCAAGTTCCTATTGATAGTGCCATTGTTCCAGGACTTGATACCTTTGCCTCACCTCCTGTCACCACCCTTGAATAATTCATCCAAGTAGAATCAGTGGTTCTCAAAGTGTGATTCCCCATACTGGGATCTTGGTAAATCCTGGGACGCCTAAATCTAACAACACCTGGGAACTTGGTAGAAATGCAAATTCTTAGGTCTCATCTCATTCCAGACCTACTGACTCATACAGCCTGGAAGTAGGGCCCAGAAATCTATTTTAACAAGGCTGCCACGTGACTCTGATGTTCCCTCAAAGAATTCCTGGGCCTTTTGTAAGGATGTGTTTGTTTTGTGCTTTAAATTGTCTTATAACGTTGACCAGGTAGAACTCATCTGTTCTGTCTTCTTGAGCAGCTTCTCTGCCTCTTGTCTCTCCTTACTACTAGCCTGGTCTTGTTTATTGACTATCTTACTGCCTATTTTGGAGGTATGTCCAGGTTCTTGGCTTCTTTGAAAAATAAAAATACATTTCTTCTTTAAAATCCTGGCTGTCTTCTGCTGTGTGTTAAGTTTTCCAGAACTTCCTGAGTTTTCCAGAGCTCTATGGTTCTCTGGTGCTCCAAGACCTGTGATCAGTCTTTGATATGCAGAAAGACATCTATTTTATACCCTGATAACAAATAACAGTTAAATCATAGTCATTTAATATGGATACATAAAATCCAAGCGTAATAGTGTTGGTAGTCAAGGTAGATGGGAGAAGGTAATTCATTACTATGATTTGATGCTGTCATGGGTTTCCTATACTCTCCTTCTGTTAGCTGTGGTAGGAGAATCCTTCAGGTAGTGCGGATCATGAAGAGAGAGAGAGTGAGCCAGCAAGAAAAAACATTCCCCTAACAAGAAGAAACAAACTGAATCACTCACCTGCCACTACCATTTTGGAAAAGGCAGATCTATAATTTACTAGCTGGAAGCACTGTTTGGTACACTGTTCTTGTCATACAGGTTTAGGTAAAAAATATACTGATTCACCAATTCTACAATGTCATTACAATAATGCTCTTACTGTACCTTGAGTCCATTTTCCCTAATGTTATTCTTTAAGGGTGATTTGACTCTACCCCCTTTTTTTTTCTGTTGCTCACCAAGTGCTTCTGCATTTGGCTTAATTTTAACACAGATGTCTTAGTTTCATTTGCCACTAAATCTCTTTGGGTATCCAATTAGTTTTATAGATCATCTAAGAAAAACTGTTTAGGTAACATGAAATTACCCATAAATTTCAAACACAGATTCCTTCCTCTTCTTCAAACATAACTCTCAGATCCTTGTTTTAAAATGTTTCCAACGCATTACACATTTAGCTTAAACAATGGTGCACCCCTGAGCCTTATACATATAGCTATTTAAAGTAGCTCCTTAAGCCCTGAGAAAGTAAGCCAAAGAGGATTGTGAGTGTATGTGTGTGTGTGTGTGTATGCATGCATACATACATATATATATATATATATATATATATACACACACACATATATATATATATAATTTTAAATGTATTTAAAATGTCTTTAATTCTATAATAACTTTTTCAAAAAAAAACAAAACAAAACAGAAATGACTTGCAATAAAACAAACACATGCCAAAAGTTAAAAGAATAAAAGAAAAATGAGACACCCATGAAGGAATTGGAGGAATCTACAAATTTAAATTCAGGTCCCAGCTCTAGCCAGGGACCTCAACTATTGTTTTACTACTAGTCCAAGTGTGCATTTAAATTTAATGGAGAGCGAGCATGTGAATTAAAGAAACAAAATCAACATACAAAACCAATGTATTAATACGTTCCCACATTGAAAGTTTATTTTGATATGAATTCTACTTTTAAATCTTGACTCATATTCTGATTTATTGCAAAAGTGAGAAGAAAATAGTGAAAAAAAAAAACACCGTGTAGTTGTTGAGGAAAAATAGGAAAGAACTTCACAACTAGCTTTTGTATCTTATAAACGGCATGCACTGGGGCACCTGGGTAGCTCAGTCAGTTAAGCATATGCCTTCAGCTCAGGTCATAGCCCCAGGGTCCTGGAATTGAGCCCCACCGGGACTTCCTGTTCTGCAGGAAGCCTGCTTTTCCCTCACTCCCCCTGCTTGTGTTCTAGCTCTCGCTATCTCTCTCTCTGTCAAAAAAATAAATAAAATCTTTTAAAAAATAAATTAAAAAAATAAATAGAAAGAAAGGAAAACAGCATGCACTGAGAATCCAGTGTAAAGTACACAAGGTAAAGCAGATTCCGAATAAAGAATGAGCTAATTGAAGGAGACACCGGGGCCTTCTGCAGCTTGGAGCTGTCAGTGCAGTTGGCATGCCAACATGAGCTACATAGAGTATCCTTTGTGGGGTGGGTATTGATTTCTTTGCGTGTGTGACACTTCGGTTCATGAGCAATCGGTGCATCTGTTTCATGATAATTTTTCTGCCATGTGTAATATTAGTTGTTCCTAAATTTGCATTTGTTTTGGAAAGACAGGTCTCACTGTTCAGTTTATGTTTATTGTACTTCCTACTGCCAGAAAGAGGGGATTGTAAAAGGGTTGTAAAATAATTTTCTCCTTTCTTTCTTCTTATTCTGTGTTTACAAGTTAAGTCAGGGACTAGTATTTGGGCGCTGAAAGTGCAGGGTAACCGTAATGGATAAGATGAAATAATAAGTTGTCCTTATCTCCTGATTTCATACAAGCCACTTTGTTTATTCATTCCGTAGCGACCAGAGGGTATGTGTAACCCCTCATAACTCACAGGAACTTTGGAAAAATGAATGTTGTAAAAATTACTCCATAAAACACATATGTATTTAGAAAACATGCAAAGTGATGCCAAAGGATTTGTGTCACATTCAATTACTTAGTTCTATTATTTAATGGGCTTTAAAACGAGCTTTAGAAGATAATTACTCAGATAGCCAAATGTTAATTGAATAACAGATGCTAAAAAAATTGAAAAGTCAGTAAACTGCCCTTTGAGCAACACTACTTTTTTACTTGGAAGTTCCTTAAATATTTTTAAATAGCTCTTAAGTTTCACTACTAGGTGTTTATGCTACATCTGACTTTCTATTTTGTTTTTCTTCAAGCTTCTTGGGAAGAATATTTGGATTACAATTTTCTACTTATATTCTTATGGGCTCTTGATCCTTTGCAGACATGATTACAGTCTTATCTATACAAATGAGGAAATACATACAGAAGCAACTTAACTATAATGTTTTAGAAAATGTAACCCAGGCTTATTATGTATTCTTTCCTATTTTAACAGGCCTTAAAAACAGATCTGGAAAAGAAGAAGCAAACCATGGACAAACTCTGCTCACTAAACCAAGATCTTCTTTCAGCACTGAAAAACACATTGGTAGCCCAAAAGATGGAAGTGTGGCTAGACAACTTTGCCCAGCGCTGGGATAATTTAGTCCAAAAGCTTGAAAAAAGTTCAGCACAGGTTAGTGATACTAATTACCCTGTAATAAATAATCCTTGAGATTTTTTAAATTTTCATTAAGAGCACTGTTATAATACTACAAAAGATATTACTGGACTGGTCCTTGCCAAGTATTCAGTTGAATAAAAACATGGGTCTCTTGGTTGTCTTGGTATTGGAGAATGTGGGGGAGGTGAAGTAGTGAGTACTAAATGACTGGACTAGTTACTGTCTGAGAGTGCATTCCCTTCCTGTTCAGTGGAAATGAGGATGGGAGTGACTTAGAGTGATTGGACCAAGTGCTAGCGGACTATGTTTCACAACCTAACCCCAAATCCTAGATTTCTAGGAACTGGAGGGTTATTCATTGATCCCTACATTTTATATATGAGAAAAATGAAACTTAAGATAGAAAAATGAATTGCCCAAGTGATGTTAGTAATAGGAACACGGTTAGGGATTAGGTCCTTTCATTTCACGGAAGACCTTGTTCTGTTATTTCAAGTAAGGATCTAATCACTGGGTGTTCTTTCTGCCACAGATAGCTGATTCATAACACAAACACATAGACCGTGGATTAGGAAAGCATCTGTGTTTCATTTGTAGTGTCATAATGTGGTTTTATGTTAAGCATTTTATAAGTTTTGGTAATTTAAAGAAAATGGTGTGATTTTAAAGTAGAAGCTTTTATTATCTGATATTATTAGATGGTGAAATCATGGGTCATCATTCAAAATATTAACATTGTGCATAATAGTATTTAACATATTAAGCCACATTATTTTCCATTATAGAAACTAACCTTTACTAATCGGTCACAATCCATGGCTCAATGCACCATGCATACATCTCTATTAAAGCAAGGACCACATTCTGTAGCTTAGGCAGTTATTGCCTTTGTTGTCAGACAGTGCAGGGAATTTGTCTTCTTGACACTTGACATCTGATAAGTAGCACTTAGGAAATGTTTGTTGAAAGATGCAATGAAGTTTAAAGGATCACTTCCAAAAATATAATTTAAGAAAATAGGATCAGGCAACATATATGATTTTCAATTACAATCCAACCTCCCTTTTAATATTAAATTCATACTTAAAATTTTAAAATTTGAAGGAATATAAATTGTAATCATTTCCTATGCAGTCATTGGACATTAATAAAAGTTGTTTGTTTTCCATTGAATATATTTTTTATCAATTACTTGATCTAATAGTGATTTTAAAACCACATCACGATTTGTCTTATTGTATATGATCAGGCCATTGTTACTTTACCTTAGCACTGGCATTTATATAATAAATTGTGAGACATTAGATACTTTGGTATCTAATCTGGTACCTAAAAGTATCTAATACTTTTCAAACCATCAATGATTACATTCCAATATGTACCCAGTGGTTCCGTAGATTATTGCTGCTATAAAATGGTCACTTACCATGTTCAGAAGGATTGGCATTGCCTTACAAAGAAAGTTATTTAGAAATGCATCCCTTTAAAAGGGTATATTTATGGAGATATAACTGTTAACAGTAGGTCATGCTTTTGTTCACTTGCATTATCATATTATCATATACAGTGCTTTTCAAATGTGTGTCTGTGTAATAATCACCTGGGAAACGGATTAAAATGCTTGGTCCTAGAGAATCTCATTCAGTAAGCCAGTAATCTGCATGCAACCTTTGATACTGTCTGCAGAATATATTTTTTTAAAAATGTTGAATTAACAAGACAGTGGCATATGTGTCCATCCCCACATTGTGGGTTTTTTCACAGTGCTGCCTGAAATGGGGAAGTTAGAGACCTTCCTATCAATGCTATATTTAAATATACTCACTTTCTTAGAATGAGCCTACTTTCTAAGGAGCATTTTGCATATCATCGAAACGTTCCTGGTATGTTATTCTAGTTGGTTAAAAAAACAAATCCAGAAACCTTATTTTTTTTAAAGATTTTATTTATTTATTTGGCAGAGAAAGATCATAAGTAGGCAGACAGGCAGGCAAAGAGAGAGAGGAGGAAGCAGGATCTCTGCTGAGCAGAGAGCCCAATGTGGGCTCGATCCCAGGACCCTGAGATCATGACCTGAGCCGAAGGCAGAAGCTTAACCCACTGGGCCAGCCAAGTGCCCCAAAACCTTATTTTTTTAATGGTCTAAAATTATAAGACCCAGGGCACTTACTCACCTTTCTATTTTCGAACTTTTCAAAACCTGTAATAAAACACCACTATCTCTGGTTCATATAGTTCTTCATAAAATGATGTCCAACATACAGTAAAACATGTATCCACTGTATTTGCCCATTGGGATGTAACGAGGATAAAATAAAGTCATAGACGTGAAGGCACTTTGCGGGGGGGGGGGAAACTCTGGTGCTCTTGATATACAGGGCATACCGTTTAGTGAGTCTGGAGGGCTTGTTATAGTTCAGTATCATTTTTTGAATCTTTAATTTCAAACATTTATGCACTGCTATACCAGATTAGAAGGAGGTAGGTATAGACTTGTATTAGGCAAGTTGTTTTTTAGAACCCCAAGCTTCAGCTTTTCTATAGTTCGTATTTCAGGTTTTGCTCATTGTTCCTTTTTCCCACCAAAAGGAACTATCATAGGCCCAATGCAAATCATTACTGGGCTGCATTGGGACTCTTAGAAAGATAAAAATGAAGCTACCCGAGAACAGAGTAATGAAAAGGAGATAGAGTGAACCATGAAATAGTATCTTATAACTGAAAAAGCCCTCGATTTTATTTCTTAAATGTAAAATTGAACTCAACCAAAATTACATGGGAAGGAGTCCAAGAATGTTGAGGGCAAGGTTGTGACTTTGAAGAACAAAGCTCTCTTATATGCACACTCCCTGGTATGTCTGCGGGGGCGGGGACAGGGCTTGTGAGAATCTGTCCCATTAATGATATGTTATTGTGATCTCCTAAAAATCCTTTTAAATATGATTGGTTTTAAAAATGAGCAAAATCTGATAATGGTTAAAATCCAGGAGGATATAGGAATTGTGACTGAGATGACAAGGCATCCGATTGTGCTCATATAAAGAACATTGTGTGCCCGAATTTTTGACTGCTGGTCAGGTCAAAGCTTTGAGGGATTTTGACCTTTTGAAAGAGTAGCATGGCAAGAGATCAAAATATGGAAAAAAATCAGCTGTGAGGCCCTTTTCTTGCATTTCAAAATCAGAGTTGACTTGAATAATACCTGGACACAAGCTGAGGATGCTTAAGTTAATGAGAAGGCAGTGTAAAAAAATAGAAATACTTTCTGTTTCCAGAAGTTAGGAAGAATAACCCTTGCTATTATGGATGCTTAAGATGAGAAAAGAGAACAAAGCTAATATACTCTGGATTGACTTACTTAAAAACTCAAATGACCCTCTGTGTCCTCTAAATTTTTTTTATAAATATGCTTGTTGAAATTTACAGTTATTTTTTTTCTAAATGCTTGTGACCCCAATGAACATATTTTTATCTTGTTATAATTAGGAAATATAGTCAGAAATTCATTATAGATAATACTTTAAACTTACACATTATTTTAGTGATTTGAACCAATCTTTTCCCCTAGTTTTAAATATTTTTTATTATGTGATGTTAGGTTCTTTTTCCCCATTTAAGTGAAATCATATATACTGTGGAAAGGGCATAAAATTCATGTGCTTTATAATTCATTGTAGTATTTTATGTTAAACTTGGCCTTACGTGGTTTAAATGTAAAAATATATCTATCTAGATGAGTCCAAACGTTCTGTAGTTTTGTCATTGTTTAGTAGAGTAAATTATTTTCTTTGCCAGGAGTAAGGGACATTTTATGGCACATGTAAGTTTATACATCTTATTCCCATTTCCTGAATATTTTATTATGTTTCTCTTGACGATGTTTGCAATGTTCTGAACTATAAGCCCAGATAGCTTAAAGCTAAAATTAACATGCCCAGAATCTTCCTCTCTTTGAACGTGAAAGTACATGTCTATATTGTATATTTCTCTAGCTATAGTCACAGATTCTGAAGGAAAGTGATCATTACATATGTATTTATCTATTCTATATCATTGATGTCCTACTGAGAGTTTTTCAACTCTTGCCAGACATGGTTATAATGTAAAACATGGTTGAAGATAATAAGCCAGTATGTTTAGTAATACCAGAAATGCAAACACAAAGATGCAGAGGTAGTAAGATGAACATTTCTTTATTTGCCTTTCAAGCAGTTTCAAGCAGACTCCCTACTGAGCGTGGAGTCGGATGTGGAGCTTGATCCCAGGACTCTGAGATCATGACCTGAGCTGAAACCCAAGAGTCAGATGCTTAACTGAGCCACCCAGACATCCCTGCCAATGATTTTAATTAAAAATACTCATAGGCCTTTCCATTGACAACCCTTTTCATTGGTTCCTGAAAGTTCTCCAAGCCTAATCAGCCCAATGCTAATTTAAAAAAATGGTTTTACAAAACATAGAATTAAAATAAAATCCCTTGACTCATTTTAAGTTTCTGTCTTGTTCAAGGACTGTCTAAATTCATGGACTAACCATCTTGAATTTTAGAGCACCTTTTAGTTAATAGCTTCAGTTAAATGTTTTATTAAAAAATTTCCAAGTTATAGCTCAAATAATTTTTGATATTACCTGTATCCTTTTCCTACCTTCAACTAAAGTAGATGTTTGAGAATAGGCCTTGCATATCAGCCTAATAGTTTTTATGTTATAAATTCATTATCTACAACAACATAAAATGTTGTAGGCATTGAAAATTTAAGAGACAAGAACTATTGGACACTCTCATTCCTTTTTTAGAAAATGGAAGGTCTGGCCTGGGAAGATGTCCATATTGTACCTCCACTTCTAAATGCCTGTGATATGTTTCTCTTTGCCTGAAATTTTATATAAAACTCTGGAGTGATCCGTGAAGAGATTCCAACTCTTTCTGTTATACCAATCTCAGAGTCAGCTGGAAGATGATGATGAAAATAAAATTCTCTTCCTGTAAAAATAAGACTGACTTCTGAAATGTGTACATTTAATTCATCATGAATACCCTGTATTTAAAATACACTGAAGATAAAATACTCAGCATCTATGTGATGCATCTATTCTCTACTGAAAATAAACAAAATAACACATAAAGAAAAATACACATTTTCCCTCAAAGTACACTTGATCACCTGCATCCCTAGTTAAAGAATGTGTTTCATTACTTCATGTCAGATGGTGTATAGAGGAAGGTCAAGTGCATCAGAATAAATAAATGTCATTGGTTCCTCAATTTTTACAGAGGCAGCTAGTTCACACAGTCACTCAAAATCTGTGTTTAATATGAATCCTGAAGCTAACATGAATCTCTTCTTTTCTGGCAATTGATATGAAAGATAATATGAAGTGAGGGACAGAATACCTGAAACTGGACAGATAGCTTTATCGAATAAACCTTTTTAATTGTTATATAATATTTTATTTCAAATGGGAGAATTAAATCTATTTTGATGTCTTTTGAATATGGACTTTAAATGTGTTCATGATTCCAATGTTGTTATCTTTTCAAGAAAGTTATATTGCCTTATGATTGGTATCAAAACCAGATAGTAATTAATAATGACATTTAGTTATCAAGCCACTCCCATGAAATTTAACGCTTATGTATGCTCCACTTAGCTATGATAATTCCTCTGCCCTTGGTCCTGGGATAGAGTATTTTATAGCCTTTTGATTAATCACCCACCTTCCTTTGTGAGCACTTGATCTTTTGCCCCAGGTTTCTCATAAAGTTCAGGGTATAAATTCTTTCGGTTGCTTAGAGTTGTAAATCCATACACCATCAGATATTTGAGCCTTGTGCTACCGTGCCTGTGGAGATGGTTTTAAGCCTGGATACCAGTTATCAGCTAAAGCTGTTGCTATGATTATGCAGTATATTTTAAAATGTAGAGCCACAAGTCTTCCATACCCATTAAAAGTCAATTGATCACTCTAAAGTTATGTATAAAAAATGACACAGCATAAACCTCTGATCTACAATTGTCAACCTGAATAGATTGTTTTAAAAATTCAAGTGTGTACCATTTGCATTGATATAAATAGAACTGGAAGGGATTATTGTAGGTGGAGTAAGTCAGGCAGAGAAAGACAATTATCATATGGTTTCACTTATATGTGGAACATAAGCAATAGCTTCCCATACGGGAAGGGAGGAAAATCGAAAGGAGGAGAAATCAGAGAGGGAGATGAACCGTGAGAGACCATGGAACCTGGGAAAAAAATCTGAGGGTTTCAAAGGGGAGGGCGCTGGGGGGAGGGGGTAATAGGGTGATAAGTATTGAAGAGGGCACGTGGTGTTATGCTTAACTGATGAATCCTTGAACACTACATCAAAAACTGATTATGTACTATACAGTGGCTAACTGAACGTTTGATTGATTTTTCCCAATTTTAATTAGAATTTATCAGGAGCTGGGGCACCTGGGTGGCTCAGTGGGTTAAACCTCTGCCTTCAGCTCAGGTCATGATCTCAGGGTCCTGGGATCAAGCCCCGCATTGGGCTCTCTGCTCTGCGGGGAGCCTGTTTCCCCCTCTCTCTCTGCCTGCCTCTCTGCCTACTTCTGATCTCTGTCGAATAAATAAATAAAATCTAAAAAAAAAAACCGAATTTATCAGGAGCTGAAGGGCATTAAAAGGTGGTCATATGCCATGTTGTGCATTTTTAGTCTTCTTCTGACTTCGTATATGCATGTTTGTGTATATAAATTCACCCTCCACTTAAAGGAAATTCACCATTCAGAAATCTGAACAGGTATAGCAACGAAGGAACACCTACTAAGAGTGGAATACAGGAACATTGACACTTGGCTTTACATTTTTGCTCTGCCACTTACAAGTTGGATCTGCCCTAAAATTTTACTTCTCATCTATAAAATGGGAATAGTTATAGTATTTATTCTTTGGTCCATGAGGAAATAGCAGCTACCACTTAATAAGCCTGGATTGCATGTACTATTCTAAGCATTTTAAGTAAGATAATGAATGCAAAACACTTAGCATAAATGCCGGGGACATGCAAAGAGCTTTTTAATTGGTCAGTATTCTTACACACATTATTATTCTTATAATAATGAAAATGATAAGATAAAGTAGGTAACTGATTCTTCATAGCTTGAATCTCTTTTAGTAAATTTCTTTAAAGGTTCAAATAGTAGAATATCTCACACTGCAATAAGTAGAAATCTGTAACCCCAAAAACTTATAAAGGCAAGGATATTTAAATAATTAATTGGAAAAATAAAAGATGCAGTTAAGAATATAGCCAAAATAAAAGAAAAAGAACCAGCACCCACAAAGTTAATTCAAAATGTAAGAGCTTGGGGTAAAGACAGCTAGTCAAACCTGTTAAACCAGAGACAGTGGTTGATATGTTTTCTTTCATTGTATGCCCTTTTATAATCTTTAAACGGGCTTGAATGTACACATATTTCCTTTTTGAAATGTGCATTTTTCAACAAATGGAAGAGAAGATGACAAGAAAGAATTTTATTGAGGGTAGTTTGATTTCTCCATAACTACCAAAATTATATAACCTTATTATGCAATAAGATGTATACCCTAGAACTATCAAGAGAGTGAGCAAATGCTCTTCCAGTTTTTCCCACAGTGAAAAAATTTAACTTTTGGAAGCTAATATAGGTGACCTTATGAGTAAGAAGGTTCAGTAGAGAAAAAAATTTAAATTTTCTACGAAGGGGTCCCTGGGTGGCTGAGTCATTAGGCGTCTGCCTTTGGCCCAGGTCATGATTCCCAGGTCCTGAATTAAGCCCTGCATCAGGCTCTCTGTGGGGCAAGAAGCTTCTCCCTCTCCCATTCCCCCTTCTTGTTGTGTTCCCTCTCTCGCTGTCTCCCTCTCTGTCAAATAAATAAAAATCTTTAAAAAAATAATAAATTTTATACGAACATTTAGAAAAGATAATGATTATTACTAATATGCACTGAGAAAGCATTTTTTTGTATTCAGACATTATATCATTTAGTTCTTGAAACTAAGTTTTGGCTACATAATTTGTGGGGCCCCATACAAAATGAAAATGCAGGGCTTGTTGTTCATATTATTAAGGATGTCAGGAGTGTGAAAACAGAGCCTGAAACCAAGCATGGGGTTCTTTGAGGGAGGGGACTTGGGTGACTACCTAAGAAGCCAGCCCTGTTTGCAACACCCTCTCGAGAGGTGCATTATGATTCTCTACAAAGAAATGAAATCAAAGCTCTGAGAGACAAATGAACCTACCCTAAATGCTACCGTACGTGAACTTTGGACCTGGGGTTTGAGATTTGTGGAGCCTGACTCAAAGACTCCCACTTTTAATCACCGTAAGAAGTCTAACCAAACTGTTTTCCAGTTTTACTGGGTGGTTAACTGACAGATCAGGGGAATAGTATTTAAAAACAAAATGCATTTTATTTTCATGAGGACACTTGAGAGTCATTTCCATTATAGTGATAATTAAAATAGAAGTGGGTGAGGATGGGTGAAATAAGTAAAGGAAGTTAAGAGTACATCTGTATTGATGAGAACTGGGAGATGTGTAGAATTCTTGAATCATTTTATTATACATCTGAAACTAATATAACACTGTATGTTAATTACACTTGAGTTAGTAACAATGGGGAAGGCGACTGAATGAAGGTTTAGTTGGGTGGACTCAAAGTTTGTCGAGTATCTCTCAAACTATGTTATATTCTAATTTTGACCCTTCTCCATTCAACATTTTAATGGAGGCATTAAGTCATTCTTAGTAGATTTTCAGCTGTCCTAATTTGTTATTTTTTTAATTTTTTTTAATTTATTTTCAGCGTAACAGTATTCATTGTTTTTGCACCACACCCAGTGCTCCATGCAATCCGTGCCCTCTCTAATACCCACCACCTGGTTCCCCCAACCTCCCACCCCCCGCCCCTTCAAAACCCTCAGATTGTTTTTCAGAGTCCATAGTCTCTCATGGTTCACCTCCCCTTCCAATTTCCCTCAACTCCCTTCTCCTCTCTAACTCCCCTTGTCCTCCATGCTATTTGTTATGCTCCACAAATAAGTGAAACCATATGATAATTGACTCTCTCTGCTTGACTTATTTCACTCAGCATAATCTCTTCCAGTCCTGTCCATGTTGCTACAAAAATTGGGTATTCATCCTTTCTGATGGAGGCATAATACTCCATAGTGTTCAGTTATTTTAATATATTTCGATGACATACTTCCATAGTTCTAAAGATATATAGGTATGATAGACCTAAAACAACAATTCGGACAGAAAAATTCTGGAAGTTTTCTCTGCCTGGAAATGCAATATTTTGCAGAAAATGTTTTGTTGTAGAAAGTTGGAAAATAGAAAGAATAGAGAAATATATAGTCCATAGTAGAAATTAGCTGTGCTTTACCTGCCAAAACATGACCACTGTTTGTGTTGTTTACTCCGTAGTATAATGTAAATATTTTCCAGTGACATTGAAAATGTTTGAAACATGTACAATAACTCTGTCACATGCATGTACTATAATTTATTTAAGCCAAGTACCTGCTGACATTAGGTTGTTTCCAACATTTTTCCATTATACCTTATCCTGTGAACAGGGATAAGTGTTATATGCAGCCTATAGCATTAGCATTTAAACGTGAGGATACTGGCTGAGGGAAATTTGTTTTTGTAACGTTTAGAAAGAAACTGCCTTGATTACTATATGTTCAGTGCAGGCAATCATTTTTGCATACTTATAATTTTCATGTGGCACTCACTTTTTCTCACAATTATCTGTTTGTTTGTCACCTTCACTACTATACTGTAAGTTCCCTAAAAATCAAGATTCCATTTTATTCATTTCTGTGTGTTCCATAGTGATACATATATAACGTAGGCTGGAATTTAATTAAAACATGATTCAGCTGCTGAGTAACTCATACAATTTTAGATTGTTTTAATTAAATATGATGTCCAAAGTCAGGAAACCTAGGTTTTGGAGCACCAAAATCTGATTAAATGTAACTCTAGCAAACACCTGGTATTTTAAAACTTGGAAATAAGATTTGTCAGAGTCATGATTTCAACCTTCAGGTCTTTAAGACTGTCGGATAGAAACAATACTCGGTTTACTCTGTGTTGGTTCAGGATTCAAAACAATCTTTAAGTGAACCAAGTCAAAATAAGGGAGGCTTCTACTACCTGTAAAAACTTTGCCAATGGGAAGATTGGCTGCCATATTCTGGAAGGAGTTATCTGCTTCTGGGAGTAGTAAATCCTACAGTAAGGGAAGGTTATACTAAATGACCTCCATAATCCCTTCTTGTCTGTATTTCTAATGATTCTAACACATAATTAAGTGTTTACAGCCAATAACTAAAAGCCATAGGGAAATTTAGTACATGACCATTTGGTTTTTATCCTGGTTATATGGAATAGCTATTGAAAGTATTCATTTGTTATATATAACAAATTTTATCCTGTGGTTATGGGGTCAATGAACAGTTGTTGTTTTTTTCCATTCTTCCATCCCAAAGGAAATGAAGGAGTATTTTCGATTATAGTACAGTAATGACTATAGTGTAGAACAATTAGAAATTTATGTCTTATTATTATTTTATTAAAAATGATTGCTTTTTCTCAGAAGGTTTGCTATATTCCTAAGTGCCTTTTTGTAGTATATGAGGTTGCCATTTCTCCTTACCTTACTCTTGGTGGGTCCATCTATCCAATTTCGTAAGTATCAATGAGAAAATATTTTAATACTACAGAAATTAACTTCACGGCCAAATACCCAGTAGCACACATGTTTCATAACATTCGATACAACTGTAAATAATATGTTTGCATTTTCATAATTTCTGCTTTCTGGTGCCTCCACATACAAAATTAGAAAATTTCGCCCAGAACTGTATTCTCTTCAAGCCATCTTCATGTGCAAAAAAACTTGCTTATGGTTAAAAAATACTACTCTGGTAAAATTAAATGCGCTTAGAATCCTCCTTAAAAATGACATTTTTAAAAATTAAAGGTAAACTTAGTTTCATCAAGTAATGATCATTTTGGGTTAAGGACGATTAGGTTTGATCTTCTATTTTAAGCATTTGTTTTAACAACTGTGTTACTTTCTGCCTTCATTTTGGTGTAATTTGTCAATGGACTCTATAATTATTGTTTGAGGCTCAATGATAGACTCTAAATAATGAATCTATGGAGAGCTTAAAAAAGATAAAACTGGCCTTGCAACAGGCAGAAACTCAGTAACCTGTTAATTTCCTTAAAAAAAAAAACAACTATTTAGGCTACCAAAATAGAAGTCTCTAAGGCCTTGACATATGTAAGGGTAGCACATCTAAAATGTATTTGTCAAAAGCAATTTTTACACAAGGCATTGTGACAAAAGATTTCATTACTCCCCTGTCAAAATGCCTCTTTGGAAGTTGCAATAAGAAGATCCTGAGGCTTCTCTGATTTCCTCCCATTGAAGGAATCAGTCATGTGTGAGCCATGGAGGTTAACCCAAACCCTTTCCGTATTTCTTTGCAAGTTGAGGAGAGTCAGTCAAAGTAATCTTGACTTCAACCAGATCCCTGGATTTGTGCATATCAAGTAGCTATAAGTGAATCTAATGTTGGCCTATTTTGGTCTCTTTGTCAATAGGTCTTCCAAATGATTTGGATTACTAAAAGTATAATAATGATCAATATCCCAGCAGGTAGCTGTTCAGTTCTAATAACAGAAGGGCTGTGGGACGGATAGTTGATGGTTGAGGAAGGAAGGGAGGGTGTCTCGCCATTATATAGCTAGTCTGGTAATGCCCATTTACTGAGGTGATAGCCTCTCATGATTTGGGTCACACACCATATTATGCCAAGGAGTGATGATCTATGCTTAAAAGGTAATTTTTGAAAGTGTGAGCACAAAGTTAGTATAATTCTAACCCAGGAAGTATCTTTAATGTTAACTTTGGAGACTCAAATATTTTAACATACTCATTAGTTAAACAAGGGTGATGTGCTTTTTAGCTTTTGAATAATATTCAACTTAAATGCACTGGACTAATAGACCCTTTACGTTGACATTTTATTGTAATTTTTTTTTAAGATTTTATTTATTTCGGGGCGCCTGGGTGGCTCAGTGGGTTAAGCCGCTGCCTTCGGCTCAGGTCATGATCTCAGAGTCCTGGGATCGAGCCCCGCATCGGGCTCTCTGCTCAGCAGGGAGCCTGCTTCCTCCTCTCTCTCCCTCTGCCTGCCTCTCTGCCTGCTTGTGATCTCGCTCTGTCAAATAAATAAATAAAATCTTTAAAAAAAAAAAAAAGATTTTATTTATTTCTTTGACAGACAGAGATTGCAAGTAGACAAGAGAGGCAGGCAGAGAGAGGAAGGGAAGCAGGCTCCTGGCTGAGCAGAGAGCCTGACGTGGGGCTCAATCCCAGGACCCTGGGTCATGACCTGAGCCGAAGACAGAGGCTTTAACCCACTGAGCCACCCAGGCGCCCCAACATTTTATTGTAATTTTAAAGGACATTGTACTTACTTAGTTAAAAAATCATTTACTGTAAAGTTCAAATGATTTTATTTGAAAATGTATGGACTATAATTACTATATCTGATTACCAAGGATGCATTCAACACACTAATAAACATCTGTAGTCAGTCAAGGCAGTGAAATTGGTGCTGGGATACCTTAGTAAAATTTACATTAACATGGTAAACACTTTAAACAGCATGTTTGATTAACTGTCAGAGTGACACTGTAAATTTTGCTCTTTTGCCCCCACCTTTATTTTCCATAGCTTGGCCAATAAATTGAAGAGACACTAAGTTTACTTTCAGTTTTGAAATTACTTTCCTTTGTGATTTAAGTGAACATAACTTAAGTCAGATAAAACAATTTGATTTGGGTTCAATACGGTGCTATTTTGATCTGAAGGTCAATTTACCAACAAGCAGGAACAGTTTCTCATTATTTTCCTTTGCCACTCCAAGCAGGCTTTACTGAAGTCTTTCAAGCAGTGTGTGACCTCTGTTTCAATACTTCTCGCAGATTTCACAGGCTGTCACCACCGCTCAGCCATCACTAACACAGACAACTGTAATGGAAACGGTAACTATGGTGACCACGAGGGAACAAATTCTGGTAAAACATGCCCAAGAGGAACTGCCACCGCCACCTCCCCAAAAGAAGAGGCAGATTATTGTGGATTCTGAAATTAGGAAAAGGTGAGAGGCTCTTATTCATGGCTTTATCCTCAAGCAAAAAATAATTATTAAGCAGGAAAACTAATTTATAGCTGTTTAGATGGCAGTGTTTTTAACTTAAACAATATTTCCAGAAGCCTCAGGTGCCTGTCATGTCAGTTCAGTTAGAAAATTGTGATATAAATTTCAAAATTTGCCCAAGGAATCACCATCCCAACAAAAACGAATGCTCAGTGGAAATATTGTTTTCTGGATTAAAAGAAGAAACCACGTGTGATGAACTGCCATGAACTCATTTTATCCTGAAAGTTCCTTTTTTTTTTTCTTAACCAACAGCCTACTTGTTCAGTGCCTCCTTTTGCATTAAATGTCTTTCCCTCCCCAGTAATGGAAAGTACATTTTCATGAAGAAGAAGTACACCTATAATAGATGAGATCCATTCTGCTAGTTTACGAGAACATAATGTCTCAATCTGCACATCCTAAATCAGGAGTAATTACAGAATAGATTTCCTGTTCTTTGATATTTTTAAAGTCTTATCTTGAAGGTGTTAGAATTTTTAACTCATCTTTTTGTGGATATTTTCAACTAGGCGTTATAGATAAGTTAGGTATTATGTACCTCAGTGGCTATGTTAAAATGATGAGAATAAATTTCATAAATGCAAGACCAGCATGAAAGTCATAAAAAGGTACAATTTCTTTTTCATTCCAGTTATTATCATTCTAAGATTAAGAAAGAACATTAAAATCTGCCTTATGTTTCTAAGCAGCATATGTTTAGGAATGCATGGAACACTTGACATTAGAATTTATGTATACAAGGGTGTAGAAGTATGAGAAGAATGCATACTTAAAAATAGCACATCAGATGTTCTAGGCAAAGGAAAAAACCACCTAGAGAAGTTACTCAAGTATATTATTTGGGACTTTGAACACTTCTCTTTAAATCCGTGATTTATAACCTGCTCTTATAATTACACAGTCAACTGCTAGGCTTTTGTCCCTGGTTGTGTCTATGTGGCTGAGTGAATCCAGCAGACCACATCTACCTTGCTGCCAGTTTTGTATGGCTCATGAGCCAAGAATTATTTTTACACATTTAAATGGTTAAAATTAATCAAAAGAAGAATATTTCCTGACATGTGATAAGGTATGAAATTCAGATGACAGTGTCCATAAAGGTTTTATGGAAACATAGCCACAGTCATTTATTTAGGTATCATCTGAGATTGCTTTCACATTGCAAAGGCAGCGTTGGGTAGTGGTCACAGAGACTGTCTAACCCAAAAGCTCTCCAAGAATTTTCCAAGGAGAGCAGTATGGAAACCTACTTGTCTTGCCCTCCTAATATATTCGAGATTGTCCTAATACAGAAATTAGCAGAGCAAGTTGATTCACATCAGTCTCTCTCTTGGCTCCTGCCAAGCATATTCTTGGCTTGTGTTTGGGGAATGTATTTGGTTAAGAAAAATGTGTTTTGTTACTTTTTGTTTTCAGGAAAGTGTGGCCATTGGTGAAATATTCTGTCTCTTAAATTCTGTTTGCATCATATGCTGTCAGCAATTTTTGTAAGTGCCTGAAATGAGATGACCAATGAAGAACATCAAGTATATATTACTTAAATAAAAACTTTAACACTTACTGTGCTCAGTGCTAGATTAAATGCTTTATCTGCACAATGTGTTTATTCTTCCTAATTACCCTATGGGATAAGTATGGCTATTATTACTATTATACACAGCTACAGAGTGCCTGAGCCAGGATTTCAACTGAGGGAGCCTATTACACAACCTAGACCGGGTACTAAAATGTTTCTTCAGCAGATATATGACCAAGGTGATCTTATATCTTGGTTTCCCTGAATCCATCCCAGGTTATACCTTTTGTGACATCATAATTATATATAACACCAACTTTCACTCTCAAATATGTCCAGATTTGGACAGTACAATAACATGGATGCTTTATATAAGACTCCTGATTGATAAATTTCTACTGAACAAAGAACACAAATACGTGAATAATTAGGACAGTTCAATTCAGTAAGTGATAATTGTCTACAGGATGGAATCTGGTTAAAATACTGTAATGGTTCAAGATGCATTGCACAAACATGACTGTAAGCTTCACGGGTAGCTAGTGTCCATCTCTTGTCCCATGTGAGAACTCCTAGCATTTAACTGTCAAGACTATAGTCTTGACAATCTATTAAATGCTCATCTTTTAAAAATGATCTCCTTTTTCAGCTTCTCTGACACACTGCTTGTTCTGTCCCTACCACAGACTTGTTTTCTAATAAAAAGGTCTGAGACATTTTGCCTAATCATGGTAGTATCTCATAAATTCATGGTTTCAGCCTCTTTCAATTTCTTTATTTGAATTGCTTCCTTACATTAATTCAAATCTGGCTGTAAGTAAATGACTCCCAGATCATACTTAGAGCTCCATATCTGACACTCTCCCTTAAATTTTATGTTTATTTCTTTGAAACTATGTTCTTCTACTTGTGCATCTAGTCGGTGCTTCAGGTTTGTTTGTTTATTTAATCAAATGCAAACAGCTGTTGCCTCCATTTAACCACACCTAGTTACTCATACGTTGTAGAGGTATTTTACTTATTATAATTTGTTGTCTGTGCATCTAAAGGAGGGGCAAATATCAGAGAAAGCATGGATTTTGGAATCAGAAATACTCAAGTTTGAAACCTGCCTGTCTTAACCACTGGCTTGTGATCCCAGGCAAACTGCCTAATTCCTGTACCTCAAATTCACTATCCTCACATTATAAAATACTAACTGTGAGGATTAAGTAGGAAGCATTTGCTACAGTGCCTGTGAGGTAAGAAGAATTCAGGAAATACTATAGCTGTTATTCTTGTTTTTTGGTTATGGTGGACATGGCAGGACTTGCGGTAGGCGTGGAGGAGGTGATAGACAGGTGTTGAGGAGGTGATAAACACTGTGGAGACAATGGTGGTCCAGGTGGTGATGGTGGTAGAAGTGGAAGTGGTGCTGGGGGTGGAAATAGTGATCATGCACCATTGGTGAAAAAAGATTCCATTGATAAAAACATCATCTCGAAGTTAAAGAACGTAACAAAAAATTGCCTCCTCGGCTTCCTCTTCAAAACAGAATTTATCACCTGACTTCTCTATTTCTGTCCATCTGTGATCTCTTACCTTGCCCCTTATTTATTACTGTTGCGATATATTATTGGGCATGTGACCATTTCTGCCATTTCCCTCCCAGTCATTCTAACTAGCAACTCCATAACTAAGTCATATAACTCAATGTGGTGAGATTTGGCCCCTTTCTGATTAATCCACCTCAAATCAATATATCTAAAATGTGACATTAAAAAAAATATTTTAGTTATTTATTTGAGAGAGAGAGAGTGCGAGAACATGCATGAGCATGAGCCAGGGGGAAGGAGCAGAGGGAGAGGGAGAAGCAGACTCCATGCTGAGCTGGGAGCCCCACGTAGGATTCCAGGACCTTGAGATCATGACCTGAGCTGAAGGCAGACAAGTAACCCACTGAGCCACCCAGGTGCCCCTAAAATGGGGCTTTTAGGCTGATCCTTCAGACCTGAGAGCCTTGTAACTCCAGTTGCCCCCCAAATAAAGCACAAATAACTTCTGAAGATATTCAATATTATTGTCCTAGCAATTTTATTTATAGCTTCCCCAGAGTCTTTCCACCCCAGCTGGTAAATTCCATTATATTCTTTATTTTTTTAAAGATTTATTTATTTTAGAAAGAAAGAATGTGTGCACAAGTGGGAGGAGGGGCAGAGAGAGAGAGCAAGAGAGAGAATTCCCAAGCTGACCCTCCATTGATCGTGGATCCTGACACAGGCTCCATTCCAGGACTCAGATCCTGACCTGAGCCCCAATGAAAAGTCAGCTGCTCAACCGAATGAGCTACCCAGGCACCTTTACATTACATTCTTTTGCTATTTGCCTTAATGTCAACCACATAAATTTTTCTCATCACCGATTACAACAAAGAAGTCCTGTTACTATTCTTCTGTATGCTTTACCTGGATTCCATATATGGTACGGCATATAATAATCAATGACTATTTATTTTTTTTTGCCTTTGTAAGTGTTAATTTTCCTTTTTTATTTAAATTCAATTAACCAAACTATAGTACATTAGTTTTGTTTATTTATTTATTTATTTAATGAAAGAATGAATAATACAGTTCAATTAATTGAGATAAATAAAATTTTATATTCTGATCTTTGCACTTCAGAATTTTACCTAGTTCTTCATGAAATTGTTCTTAATAAGAAGCAAATGGACATCTAATAATCTTTAGTAATTCTTTCTTTACCCATAAAGATATCATTTTTTGCTCAAAACTATTAAGGGA
>NW_019154107.1:14264766-14282857 GCF_002288905.1 Enhydra lutris kenyoni | reverse complement strand
GAGAGGGAAGCAGGCTCCCTGCTGAGCAGAGAGCCCGATGCGGGACTCGATCCCAGGACCCTGAGATCATGACCTGAGCCAAAGGCAGTGGCTTAACCCACTGAGCCACCCAGGCGCCCAATACCACACCAGTTTTTTAAATATCTAAGATGTTTAGTTCATTCCTTAATAATTATACAGTTTCTACTTTTATTGTATTTACTGCATAAATTGTCCTCCTTATACTAAGATATACAAAAGTGCTAATGATCCTGGGTCAGAGAGTAATTTTTTTTTTTTTTTTAGATTTTATTTATTTGTCAGAGAGGGAGAGAGAGCGAGCGAGCACAGGCAGACAGAATGGCAGGCAGAGGCAGAGGGAGAAGCAGGCTCCCCGCCGAGCAAGGAGCCCGATGTGGGACTCTATGTGGGACTCGATCCCAGGACGCTAGGATCATGACCTGAGCCGAAGGTAGCTGCTTAACCAACTGAGCCACCCAGGCGTCCCATAGAGAGTAATTATTTTTAACAGCAATCTATCCCTGCAGTTCAGTGATATTATTTTACATATAGGTAATTATCAGAGTACGGAACTCAGACTATGTTACAACTAGATCTATTATGTAGTTAATTGGAATTTATTGAGGAGATTAGTTCCTAATCATGTGGCAGTTATTTTAAGAGACTTTCACAACAGCTTTCATTTACATTTTTGTATCAACCAGGTGAAACCAATGGCAAAATGGATCTTTTTTCTTAAGTAAATGCCATCTCAATAAAGATAATTTTCCCAAGTACAGTGTTAATAAATGAGTATCTTTGACCTGCAGGGAAGTATAGAGACATTTAGAAATACCTAAATTCACTTAGTCTATTTCTCTTCTCTAGGCTAAGCAGACTGAGTGTGAAGTTTGCTTTCTCTGTTTCTTGCACGCTTACTAAATGGCAGAATACATTGACTGGGCAATTGCATACCTGCATTATTATTTTAATTTTTAGTTTTCAGCTTGATCATGTTTGTTTTTTCTTTCTTTTTATGTCGACTGATATTCATTTATGTCACATAGTTGGGAGGAAGTTAGGTAAGTGTTAGATAAGACCCTTTCTAGAAAAAAAAAAGACTCTTTCTGCAGTTTTATAAGATTATAGCCTAAAATATTTTTGTGTTAGATATTTATTTTTACTTTAATTCCAAAATTATAATCTGGAAGTCATAAACTAAAACACTTTATTTTACTTCAAGAATCTATTAAATGATTAAGATGTCTAAGCTATTTTTTTTTAATTTTCTATATGATAAATTGATCTTAAAACACTCAGGGTATTGGTCTCAGAAATAACATTTTTGCCCCTTGGCATGGCCCAGAAAAATGAAACTTTGCATCTTTTATCTAAGGAGATGAAACTGTAGACTTGTCTACAGTTACAGGTTAATTGAAATCCGGAAAGGTTAAATAACTTGCTTTCAGTTGCAAAATAAGGACTAGTGCTGAGTCTCCTCATTTCTATTCCAGTGTTATAGTTGCAATGGCCTGCTTCTTTTTATGTATCAGAGTCAAATGACCTTGGTAATAGACTCAAATTTCAGTTTAGAAACTGTTTTGGGTGAAGAATAGAAACCTTACATACCACTTTCAGATATTCCAAAAGATAACCACCTATTTCAGGTTCTTAAAATTATCTTGTCATATAAGTCAAGAATAAGCCAATAAATATGTTTTGGGGAATGTAGGGATGTGAATTCTAGAGGCCTACTAAGTGACCAGAGAACACTTAGAGCAGCAACATTCTTACTGCTGTGCATGAAGCAGCAGCATTACTTGGGAACATATTAGAAATGCGGATTTGGGGGGCCCACCCCAACCTTGCTGTATCAGAAACTCTGCAGGTAGGCCTAGGAATCTTTGACATGCTCCCAGATCATTCTGATAAGCTGTAAAGTTTGAGAATCCTTGCACAAAAACAGCGGTTCTCATATATTAGCATGTATCAAAGGAATCATCTGGAGGGCTTATGAAAAGACAGATTATTTGTCCCTACCATATTTAGTTTCAGTGGATCTGGAGTGGTGCCTTGAGAGTCTTAATTGCCAATAGATACCCAGGTTATGCTGATGATTCTTGTTCAGAGCCCACATTTTGTAGATCAGTGTACTGGAGCATCATCTCAGCTAAACCTGACTCTTGCTTCTTTTTCCCCAAACCGACCTCAGTGATAGGAACCATCAACTCCCAGTTAGGCTAAGTGATGTTTCCATTCCATCTTATGACACCTCTTTTGCTTTATGTTGAAATGATCTATTTATATGCCTGTTTGACCCACTTGACTTAAGTGGACCCTTCCCTGGACCAGGGTCCATATCTTAGTCCTTACCTGGTATGGGCTCTCCTATATGGTAGATGTCTGATACATGCTATAAACTGAAACACATTATAATGGAAACTGGCCCCATGCTGTGGTATACATAGCTCTGGCTGTCTAGCTGCAGCAGCTGTAGGAAAATGTACTCTTCAAGAATGTAAAGTCATAGAGGGATGCCAGCAGGAAGAAAGACAGGGCCCCAATCTCAGATATGGGACATGTAGTTTTATTTGTCCCTGGGGTGATGAAAATGATAGTCAATTTATTATTTATTCGTCTCAAAGAAGAATCATAGCTGAGTGCCAGGAAAATATGATTTTTAATCAGAAGATCTGAACTACCTCTACCTACTTCTAACACAGCCCCAAAGCTGTAGTCGTCTACATTGAGCCCTGAAACTGCTCTCAGCAAGGTCACCAGAGAGCTCTGTAATTGCTGGCTCCAAAGGTCCCTCTTCAGTTCCTGTCCTTGACCTTTGTGCTGTGCTTGACAGTGATGATTAGTCCCTTCTTGAAATTTTCTTCTCCCTTGGTTTCTAAAACATTGTTCCCTCCTCTTTCTTTTCTCCTCCTCACTTTCTAACTAAGGCTTCTCAGTCTCCTCCTCTTGTCTTTTTAATAACCTCCACAGGATTCACCTTTTGCTATCATTTTCTTCTCACAACATGTTCTTTCCCAAGGCAGTATCATTTGTAGTCTTGTCTCTGTTGGCCACCGATATCTGATGATTTCCAAACAAGTATCTCTAGCTTGACCCCCCCTCCTGTTGTTCCTATGTGTGTGATCTACATGTTTATTGAGTATTTACACCTGGCCTTCTTGCAGAAGTTTCAAATGTGGTTCTGCAATTGGATTGCACAATTTTAGAGAGCACCATTCATGTCATAATTTCTATAAGCAGCACCTTCTGGAGTTGTGCAGTGAACAACCTGTGTAGCCTCCTACAGTGGTCCTGATATCTGTCACCCCAGTAAATCTGTCCAAGTATGCCTAAATTTTCTTGCCTTTGCCCTTTCCTTTTTATCCAGGGTATCTTCATCCTACTTTAGTTTCTGATAATTTTCTACCTGAAATTCTTAACTCATTCCTCTGCCTCTACTTTCATTCTTCTTATTCATACACTTTACAATCTCCTGAGGGCTATCTGAAAATGCAATTTTAATTAGATCATTCCTCTACCTGTAATTCTTGAAATGCATGGCAAAAAAATTCCTTTCTGATCTCGAGCTGCCTAACTCCCCAGCTTCACTCCCTTTGCCCTGCCCATTTCTTTGTATGCCAGTGCTCCTCAAAATAGTCTGCAAACTGTGCATCACCAGGGCACTGTGAGATAAGGAGCTTGGGCTAGAATATAAATCAATGCACTGCTTCCTTTGTCCAGAAAGTTTTGCAATTAAAAAGAAATCAGATGAAATAGTATGCTTAGTGACTTAGTGGATTTATACTCTGGTGACTTTTCTTGTCACAGACTACTAACAAATAGTTCACAGATTGGCCCCAAACTGCATTTCGAGTGACACTGCCCTCTGCTCAGCTTTAATTACCCACTCTCTGATCGCCACATATCCCATGTTCCTTAAAGCTTCTCTTTCTTTACACCTACCATTCTCTCTGCCTATGGTTATCTTTTTATCCCTGTCCCTTTGCCTACTCTTACATTCCTTCCCCCTGCACCATGCCCCTACCCAGTACCTTGTTTCTCTGGTAACCCAATCTCCCAGGCATTTCTCAGCCTTGTTAATACTTCCATCAAAACGCTTACAGAATATTACTGTAATGATTCTGGTTTTGTACATCTGCATCTCCAGTAAACTCCTGGAGGCCAGGAGTCCTTTATTTTCAACACTAGACCTATAGTGTTTGACCTAGAAGTTAGCACATCACAGGTATTCACTAAATATATGAATATTTATTCATGGGATATTGAATGGATATTTTGTCACAGTCTTCTCAGGAAAACAGAAACCATTCTTGGCATTGCAAAGAAAGGAAACCTAACACAGGGAGTTGGTCAAGGAGGTGGTGGAAGACTGGGAAGTTCCTGGGACAGTGAGGCAATGCCAAACCTAGCAACAGCAGGAAGCTTGAATATCCCCAGATCGCCAGCAGCACTGCAGGGAGGGGATGTTCTCAGAGCCCCAGAGCTGGAGCCTTCCAGCAGTCAGGACTGTGGAGCAGAAGTTTGACTAGAGGCCATCTAGAGGAAGCTAACCCACAGTGGAGATGTAGTTGCTTTAGAAATGCTACCAAAAGTAGAGTGCAGAAGAAAAACTCCTTGGCATTTTTCCTTCCCTCCTCAAATATTCTGAACAAACTGGACAAACATAAGTGGAAGCCAGAGGCCAGGCAATGGTGGGAAATGGATGTCCCTCAGATACACGGAGGGCAAGACAATTGTGGTGAGTGGATCTGATGGCAGATGGGCCTCTGACTCCCCAGGTTGGTTTTGGACTTGGATCTTCTACTCGTAAGCTGTGTGACTAAAGGAAGTCACTGAACCTCACTCAGTATCTATTTCTTCATCTCTGAAATGGAATTTATATAACTTTCCCTGTTTGCCCTCACACTGTGGAAATTTTATTATGCATGCCTCTCTTGTTGACTGTTTAGGTAAAAATGTACAACCCCTTCCCAGGAGAAGGCTGAATTCCCAATTGCTAATTTAGAGCAGTTATCTTCCCATTACTACATTTGTGTTACAATGGAAAATATTCTTGTTCTGACATCTTCTGAGAATATTCTTATTCTTATCTTCCCTGGTCAGAAACTTGTAACTCTATAAGTACATATACATTATGCTACCACATGCAGGTAAAATTTCACTGAGCTCCTATAGACTGAATTGTGTCCCCCCAACATGTCACATATTGAAGCCCTAACTCCAACTTGACAGCATTTGGAAATGGTCTGTTTGGGAGATAATCAAGTTTAGATGAAGTGATGAGGGTGGGGCCCTTATGATGAGATTAGTACCCTTCTAAGAAAGGACACCGGGGAGATTGCTCTCTTTTTCCCTGCTACACTGTGACAAGATGACTACCTACAAACCAGGAAGAGATCTCTCACCAGAAAGTGACCATGCTGGCACGTTGATCTTGAACTTTTGGCTTCCAGAACTCTGAGAAAATAAATTTCTGTTGTTTAAGCCACTGAGTGTCTAATATTTTATGATGTTGGCCTGAGCTAACTAAGACCCTGCCTTTGTGCAGAGTAGTGAGTTCCACTTTGTGTTTTAACTAAAGTTCATAGAGATTCTCACTAAAAGAAATAGTTAGATTGAAACAACTCATGATGCTAGGGAAGTGGCAATGGGGCAGTCAGTACATGCCAGATTTAAATGGCTTTCTGCATTGCACTAGATCATCTCTGAACCTTGACTGGAAGTTATTTAAACTTTAAAGACCAACAACATAAAAGCATGTTGAAGTCCTTTAAACTCAGTGAGCTTTCACACTGAGAGTATTTAAAGTTTAAATTGCCTCCCACAGCGTCCAAGGCACCATCCAGTGTGTGGAGGGGTTCTTTGAACACTCCTGTAGTCAATATGAGTCCACCGTGTTTCAAGAATATAGTGACAGCAAAAGTTAGTTTTCTTGGTGATTTCCATCTTCCTTCAACCAGTGTCTAATCGATTGCTATGATTCATCAGACACTCCAGTTACTCTATCTGTGAACTATACTTAGTCCTTCCCTCCTGAAGTTTGTATTGTAGTATAAGCTATGTCATGAAGAAGTACCGATATGATGTTAGAGAAGTCGTAAGGAAGAAAAGTTTACTTCCTGTTTGGAGTTGGACATGGAAAGCTCAGACAAATTAATGTCTGTGTAGACATTTAGAGGATAGGGGCATGTGGACTAAAGGTGAAGGAGAAGAATAATTCAAATACAGGCTGTCCTACAAGCCTGTGTACAGTTGGCACTTACACAGGGTTGTGTTTCTGTTTGCCTAAAGCAGAAGTAGCCAGATAGAAACTATTTTAGACATTGAGCACCATGTACTTTCTTTTACAAGTACTCAACTCTGCTGCTATAGGGAAAAAGCAGCCGTTAACAATATGTAAATGAATGAGTATGGCCATGTTCCAATAATACTTTATTTATGAAACCAATGGTGGGCTGAACTTGTCCCATGGGCCATAGTTTACCTTTTCCTGCAATAAAGGATACAGTACATGACATTATTTGGCTGTCGATGATTTTTATTTATTTGCTTTATTGTCTTTGTTAATGGTTTTCTTTGTAGTTTAATTTTTTTTATGTGAGTATAGTTGACACACAATGTTATATTAGTTTCAGGTGTGCAACATAGTGATTCAACTTCTCTAGATGTTATGCTATGATTACCATAAGTGTAGCTACCATCTGTCACTGTACTATGCTATTACAGTATCATTGATTATATTCCTTATGTTTGTTTACTCATTTGTTTTGTTTTTAGTTTCCACATATGAGTGAAATCATATGGTATTTGGCTTTATTAATCTGACTTATTTCACTGAGCATAATACCCTCTGAATCCATCCATGTGGCTGCACATGACACAATCTCATCCTTTTCTATAGCTGTATAATAGTCCAGTGTGTGTGTGTGTGTGTGTGTGTGTGTGTGTGTGTACACACACCCCACCACCTCCTTATCTATTTGTCTATCAGTGGACACTAATCATCAGGGAAATGCAAATCAAAAGCACAATGAGATATCACCTAATACCTGTCGAAATGACTAAATTTAAAAAGATAAGAAATTACAAGTGTTGGCAAGAATGTGGTGAAAAAGGAACCCTCATGTACTGTTGGTGGAAATGTAAACTGGTATAGCTCCTGTGGAAAACAGTATGGAGGTTCCTTAGAAAGTTAAAAATACAGCTACCCTATGATTCAATAATTCCACTATTGGGGGTTTACCCAAAGAAAGCAAAAACATTCATTAGAAAAGATAGCTGCACCCCTATGTTTATTGCAGCATTATTTACAACAGCTAAGATACGGATACAGTTTTCATTCTTGTGGTTACAGTAATAGCTTATAGCTTGCCAGTTCTTAACAAAACAAGGTAATATGAAAAGTAGCATAGGGCTGGCTTGAATTCAGTAAGAAAGAGTCACGGAAGGCAGTGACCTTAGTAGCTAGCAGAAATGTGGCTTCTACCACATGTCAGGCACTCTTCTACATATTATTTCCACAGATTAACATATGTAAACAGTAAGCAGCATAACTTTTTTTTTTTAATTATTGCCCCCTTTTTGCCAGTGGGAAAGACAAAGCACAGAAAGGTCAGTCAGGTGACTTGCTCCTGCTTTCAAGGTTTATAGGGAGATGTTTAGTCAGGATTTGAGCCCAAGCATCTAGCCCAGGATGCTACATTCTTAAACTCTATCATGCTATCTTTTAAGGAGAAGCTCAAGGTGATTTCATCAAACTATTTAGCTGAAATTAAAAGTTCTCCCGAGACTGTTTAAGAATTTGTTGAGGTCTGTGTATGAAAAGTGTGCACTTTCCCTAGATTATGACAGTTCTACATTCTGAAGTCTCATCGGCTCTAGGGTCCCATTGAAGCATTTGGCTGTCTTTAAATACAGAGAGCTTTTTCACTGAAAAGAAATGTTTTTTCAATGTTAGGTGTCTTTTTAACATCAAGGCATAAATAGAGGTCCTAGTAATTGAACACTTTTTCCAAGTGCAAGACTTTAAGTGTTAACCCCATGATATATTGTAAATAACAACCTTTGTCATCTGTGCTTAATATCAGTTCTAATGTCAGAAAACACATCAATGGATAGGAAATTTGGGGATTTTTTTAAGGAAATTAAGGATAAGTCCAAAGTAAAAATAAACTAGGAATGGCAGCTATTTAATAATGCCATGGGGCTCTCAGTTACGCAGGTAAGGATTGTAGTTAAGGTTAATGAAAATGTTTAGAATTAATGTCCTAGTGTTAGAGACTCCAATCAAATTTTTAAATAGCACAGTAGTAACTACTAGCCTTTACTATATAGCAACAGAAAGAAAATGTGTGTTGAGTTTTCCTCTGTATATAAAAATACAGATTTTCTTTTCATTTGGAACAAAGGAAAGTAAGTGTAGTGTAGTAGGAATCTTTGGATTTAGACAGACCTGGTTTTGAACTTTAACTCCATACTTCATTGTGTGTTGAAAATAAAGGAGGTTTCACACTTTCTAAATCTCTGTGTTCATGGTCTATCTATGAAATGAAAATTATAATAACTTAAACTCTTATCATGGGGTATGACTTTTTTTCTTTATAAAAGCATGTGACATGAACAAGATGCTTAAAATGCTGTTTTTCCTTTTTTTTCTTTGAATGTGTTTGAATGGGAAATTAACATCTAGATATACAGGAATATAATTATTGGCAGATTTATAGAGCATGAGTGTCTGCCTATTTATAAATGTTCAAAAATTAGGCAAAATTAATGAACTGGGGAAAAACTACTGAGTTATGAAATCCAGACAATGCTGCCTTATTATTTGGATTAAGTGTGTCTCCCTGAATTGAAGATGTTTTCTCAAGGGAATGTCTGTATTATAACTTTAAGATACTTTGGTATGTGTATTAAGATGGCTGAAGGCATTTTTTTAAAGATTTTATTTATTTGACAGAGAGAGAGATCACAAGCAGAGAGAGAGAGAAAGAGAGGAGGAAGCAGGCTCCCTGCCTAGGCTGAAGGCATTTTTAACTGTGAATCTGAGAGTGTCTTACTAGCATGTTCTTTTTACACCATTTTATCTGTATCTTTGGACATTTTATGTTTTTCTGTAAGAGAACTCCCATGAAAAATCCATTTGTCACCATGTTATCATTATGTAGATAAGAAAATAAAAGAGAGGTAAAATTGAGAACCAGACAAGCAGTGAAAGGGAGTCTGCGCCCTCTAGTGACCCACATTTATTTCTCCCAAGGGCTTACACAGCTCTTTTTGGTTTCATCATTTTAAATAAACATAAAATTTAATTTTAAAACAAATGACTCAGAGTTTTCCAGTTGAGCATATTACATTGTATGATCATAGATTTATTACTATGACAACATTTCATCTATCACTTAAGAGAATATTTCTATTAACCTGTGTTAAGGTGATTTTCTTGTACAGAACTGTGTTTCAAAGGGATTTTCAGTTTACTGAAAATGAAAAATAGTCTCTATGCATCTGTGGCTTAGCAACATTTTATTTCCAGTTCTTCGGGTCGTGCAAATTTGTCCACATGCTTGCATACTCTGTGTCTTTAAAAGTAATTCCTCTAACATACCTGGTTCTGACATCTTGGAATTTGGGGGGATTTCCTTAATTTTTAAGGTATGTTTTCCTGGAAGTTCTATTGACAAAAGATGTGAAAGTGACTTCTTTGTATCCCTATCATGTTTTAGAAATAAATAGTACCAAAGTATTTCTAAATGGTTAAGATCTGTTACCAAATTAAGAAGATTATTTTAGTCATTTTTATCTACTAGATGTTAAAATAGTTTAGTTAAGTTTTACTTTTTCATTGAGAAACAAAATTTTGTAGGAGTTTCATTCCATTCAGTGCAGTTGGCTATCCTGGAGGTACAAAGATTAGTATCATTGCCAGATAACTCATGGAGGTTTCTAACATTTATAGCTTAAAAATATTAAATCACTGGGGTTTGTATCCAAGGGCATATATTTTAAAAGGCAGTATTTTTATATGATTTAAACATATAATTTTGTTTGCCATAATTGACAATGAACAAGACGCATGATTTTAAGGACAAATTTTATGTATTGGTTAGAATTCAGAATTTTAAAGCACATGTTAAATAGGCATATTTTAGGACAAGGTAAACTACATAGAAATTGATTTTTTAGTATCTTTTCAGATGCATTTCTGCACAATCTGGAATCATTAAATTTTACTGTACTGAAACATATAATTTTATGAGTGATGCACTTAAAGTCACACATATAAAACTAGAAATACATTAAAACTTGTAAATAAGATCATGCAAACATAAGGAAAATAGATTACTTGATAGGACTGTTACTGTAGCAAGTTTATAATAATTGAAGACAACATCCTTTCTCATTCATCATATTTTGTTTCAGGTGCCGTGTAAACTGTTGAGTTTGTAGGGTTCTTATTATAACTGGGAGTTATAACATCCTTAGATGTTATTTAATTTGATTGTTAGGTAAACAGACTAATATAATTAGAATATCAGTGCTGCAGTGTAAGCAGAACTGACCTCAGCTTTGTATCTCAGGTCAAAATTGTTTTAATTAGCAAGGTAAATAAATACATTTAAGAGTAACTATTAAGAAGTATATGTTAGTTTCTATTTTAAAACCAGTTTGATGGAGTAGAAGCTTTTCAACTTCTGCAATTTAATGGAAGAAGTAAAGGAAGATCAGAGAAGTCATGTGCCTAAGAAAACAGCAAAAAGATCACGATGATTGATTAAAACCTGTGATACCTGACTTTCAGCTCAGTAATTTTCCACTGCACCATATTTACTTTGTATTTAAAGCATATACAAACGTACACATGAAACACTTACGTACATCACACACATTATAAAAGCTATAAGGCAATCATGTGACCCTATCTCTTCCCTCCCCACCCAGCCAAGAAAAACACAACCACACTGTACAAACACACACAGACAAACACCACACATGTTTGTGTATGCAGTACACAAACTACCCGTATTTGGAGGAGGTATTTATCAAAATATTGACTTGTTTTCTCTGAGCTAAATAGGATTTCCCCCCCTTACATTATTTTATAACTATGAAGTATAGCAATTACCATATACTCAGCACATCTTAAGGTTTTTTTTTTTTAAGATTATTTATTTAATTATTTGACAGACAGAAATCAGAAGTAGGCAGAGAGGCAGGCAGAGAGAGAGGAGGAAGCAGGCTCCCTGCTGAGCAGAGAGTCCGATGCAGGGCTCGATCCCAGGACCCTGGGATCATGACCTGAGCTGAAGGCAGAGGCTTTAACCCACTGAGCCACCCAGGTGCCCCACATCTTAAGGTTTTAAATTAACTTTATTTTTAGCACTAGGAGGATATATACCGAGTTTCATTTGATATTTTATAAGATCTCTCTAATTCAAATTGAATTTGTATTCTATTGAATATTTAAAAGCAAGTAACATGTAGAAACATAATGGAAGGAGGGACTGAAGTTCCCAGAAAGAAAGTTGAAGGGGGAGTGTAAAGTTGATCAAGAAAATCTTCACAGAAGTTGTATATTATTTACTCAGTCTTGGAAGATGAATAGGAGTTCATCAGATGGCCTGGGATCAGGAGAGTACCCGTATACCGATACAGAATCAAAATGTTTTCTCATTTTCTAGAACTCTGAAGAAGATAGTTATTATTTTTTACTTCTTTTTTTAAAATAATTTTTTATGTTAGTCACCATACAGTACCTCATTAGTTTTTGATATAGTGTTCCATGATAACTATTAAAAATATAACTAACAGGGTTGCCTGGGTGGCTTAGTTGGTTAAGCAGATGCCTTCGTCATGAACCCAGGGTCCTGGGATTAGCCAGCCTAGAGACCCCAGCCCCCAGTCAGGCTCCCTGCTTAGTAGGGGGAGTGCTTCTCTCTCTCTCTCCCTCTGCCCCCCCCGATTTATGCTCCCACTATTGTTCTCTCTCACAAATAAATGAATAAAAATCTTAAAAAGTATATAATTAACAAAATTTTAAACTCTTACCTCCCTTCCAAAAAATTTTCTTCCATGTTAATGGAAACAAAACTATAATACCATTGAAAAAGAATCATACTTTTGTGTCCATTAACCATAAAAGTTTGTGTTTTAGCTAATTAAAATGCACGTTACAAATTTGGCTTGTTAAGTTACCTGGTCTAGGTCTAGAGCCTTATGGTCCTGTAATAGTTAACATATTGTAAAAGAGTCAACACTTTACTTTTTAAAGATCTTCAGCTTTAAAGATGAGGCTCCTAAGTTTTTATGAAATTCTGTGTTCAAAGATGTTTAAAGATGTAAAATGGCCATTCGTAACCTAGCTTACTAATCAAATTAGTTAAGGCTGGGAGCTTGGAGGATTTCTATTTTCAGAGTTTACACATTTGGGAATGATGAATTCCAAATGGTATATTGAAAGTGACTGAACTAAAATTTATATAAATGTGCCATGTTAGTTTAATACTTTATATGGCAGTCACTGTACAGAAAATTAACATAATACAATCAGTGTCCATTAAGAGGCTCTTCTGACCTAATTAGCACAATTATCATATAGCACAAGTTCCATACAATGATATACTATTGACACTTCAAAACTGACAAGTTTTTAAAGTCAAGTATTTAATTCTTTTGGATGTGTTTCTGTATTTTTTAAAGAAATTATTTACTTAAAATATTTACACACTGACAAATGTCTCCTAATTTTGACCATAAGGGAATGTGAATGATCTAATTTGCATAGTCTTTATGGGAAATTCAACTGGATGGAGTAGAGTCCATTTGTACAATACAATCTTTTTTCTTTTTGGGGAGGGAATGGAAGAGAGAGAGAATCTTAAGCAGTCTCCATGCCCAGCACAGAGCCTGACAAGGGACTCAGTGTGGGGCTTGATGCAGGGCTCGATCTCAGAACCATGAGATAATTACCTGAGCTGAAATCGAGAGTCTGATGCTTAACCAACTGAGTCAGCCAGTCACCCCTCTAGAATACAATCTTAAGGGAAAATTTTAACCTTCTGAATATTTGGTATATATGCACCATATTTTTGATATTTTGAAACTTCCAGAAAATGGAAGGTCTTTTTGAAAATGACCTTGGTTTGATAACTAATCCTTTGCAAATAATATAAATTGAAAGCTATGGTTTCTCTGCACTATGGAACCTTATAAATTTTAGTTTTGTAATGAGTGCCCTTGTAAAAATGCAAAAAAAAAAAAGTCACTTCAGCTAACCATCCATAAGATGAGATTTTAAAACATGCTTGAAAAATAGAGGACAGAGTACTCACCAACAATGATGGGAGAAAAATCATTTTGTAAATAGAGAATAGGAAGTCACAATGTTCTTAATAGAAAAAAAGGATTTTAAGTTGGATGCAGTTAGACTGAATTTAAGGGTTAGAATCTGTCTGTAATAACATACAGACATACTTGTCTGTTGTAACATACATAATGTTAAGTACAGGGTAAAATGTGTTATGAGAGTATGATGAGGAAATGAGGAATAGAATAATGGGCTGATTCTGAGAGTGTAGAGGCCCATTATGAGTAACTTACTACATATCAGCTCATTAATGGTGATTTCATGAGAGTTTTAAAAGTGAAGAAAATAGAATTAGTAGAAATGAGTGACTTAATGGAAAAAGAGAAATACGTGCACAGAATCCGAGATTTAATATGGCATTAAAAGTAATTGTTCAGTGTTTTTCTTGGTTTTTGAGAAGGTAACTGAGTTACAACTGCATGATACCTTTAGTTGGTGATGAAATCCCCAGACTTAGGCCATGCAAAGCATGGTAGAAAATACCACCAGCAAAATGTTGGGAGAGTAGATAGCACCCAATTTATGAACACGTATGGATTCCATGTTAATTTGCCCTACATCCCAGCTGAAATATTGGAAAAATATTTAATAGTAGTAAAAATGTGAAAACTAGAGGACAAACCACAGAAGATGATGAACCAGGAGCCACCAAATTGATAAGGCATAAAATAAATGTGCAGTTGTTACTTGGAAGCCAGGATCTGAGTAGGAGCCAAGAAGGAGACCTTGTTCATTTTGCTAAAAGCAGTAGAAATGTCACTGAGACTAAGCATTGAATGTGGGTTGTTGGCGCTCAGAAAAAGAGCAAGTGAGGCCTTTTGAAACCCTGTCTCTGCTTTCCCTTCACCCTTCCATCTTCATTGTTGGTGTAAAGAGATGGGGATGCCTACTGGCAGAATATCAGAGAGGGAAAACAATGCTAGCAGCTGACAGTTAATTCCCAGAATTCTAAGGGATGGTGCCGAATGTTAGATGTCGGTGTGGAGGCTGACTGTATATTTCATTGGGACAGAAAAGTTTAAGCTAGCAACTCAGAGATGGTTGAAGCAACAAGCCCAAATGGAAGCAACAGAAAAAAAAGCAGACAACAACCCCCCCCCCAAACCCATACAAGTAGGATTTGGTAAGGAATAGCTCAGAGCTTAAATCATGTCAGAATTAGATTTAGGTTCCACCTCTTTCCAAAGGAATCAGGTGTTGCAATTTGGAAAGAAAAGAGAAAAAGAAAGTCTAACAGCTGAAAATAGTACAAACTCATTAACATTTTTGCTTCATTCTATTTCACAAAGAAAGTGTAACATATTAACCTATGTGCCTATGAATAGACATTTTTTTTCCTTAGGTAAAGCACTGCACTCAAAACTGCCCTAGAAGAATTTGAAATCCCTTTTAAAAATCTGTATATCAAAAAGAGAGTATAATCACTCTCTAAAGGATCCTTATGTAAAAGAGAAGTTCAGGCATCTTGTGCAACCTCTTTCCAAATTTATAAAGCCAGATAAACAAAAAAAAATTGAATGAGGAAAGACCTCTATGTGGAATTTCACATCCTGTTGCCTGAATTGATCTGAATTATTAGAACTGCATGCCAACTGGTGCCCAGGCTTTCCTTAAAAATCTTCACAGACTGAGCAGCAAGCAGACGGTTACCATGGTGTTGACTCCACAAAGCCTTCATTGTGTGGAGATAACCAATTTACTTGACAGAGCCTCTAGTCTAGAAGCTGATTTAATCCTAATTCATTGAAAAGGTATTTTTTTGATTATCCAAAGGAAAAAAAAGTCACAGGATGAGCTGGGCCCCAATTCAATGCCTAAAGCACTTTATTTTGTCAAATAGATGTTTTACTAAACCTCCCTTTTTGATAATGTAGACAGATGCGTTTTTATCTGTTATCTATAGAGGTTAATACCATGGCATATAGTAAGCACTTAGCATAAATTTTGTGACAGAAAGGAAGGGAAATATTTGGCTGCTTTAAAAGGAAGCATATATAGCTTCTTCATAAAGACAAATGTCTAAAAATGATATAAGAATTTTTTCTGGATGAAATTTATTTACTGTCACATTGGATAACTTTTTGTTTTTGCAATGGATTGGAGTCTTGGTAAATGGTAATTATAACGTGTGTAAACAAGACCATGTAAATTTCAGGACTGGTGAAAAGCTTTCTCAACATAGGTCTTAGCTCTCCCAGCTGTGATGCCAGCTGTGTACCTTAAGCAAGTTTTAGATTCATAGACCTGGTGGTGGAAGTAAGCAATCCTTCTGTTAGTGTCCGTAATCAAAGGAGCGAGACTAATAAAAAGTGAAGGTCAAGCAAAGCTTTATTTTGCGCCAAGCATCGAGAATCAAAGTGACCTGTCAGGCCGTCTCTTGCAAAGAGGCGACCCCTCCCAGCCTCACAGACTAACTTTTATAGAGGTAGTTTAGCCAGGCTATACACAGGTGGCCAATGAGATTGCAATACACAGAGAAAACTGCACAGTCATGTTAGGTCACACACAGGCAGCCAATTGAATTACAATTCACCCTAGTAGATATATGCATGCCCCACTGATTGGATGTCTCCACCTGGCCTGACCCGCCCTTGTATTTGGGCTTTGCAAGTAAGTTCCTCTGGGAGGGGCAGGGTCATTCTAAGTTTACTGCATAGGGTCAATCTAAGTTTACTGCATAAACAACAAAATGGCTCCCTCTGATTAAGTAGGCCCTTACACTTCCTAGAGACAATCTGAATCAAAAGGATATAAGACTAATGAGAGCAAGTCTAAAGTGGGAATTTGACAGTGAGTCCTGGATATTCACATCTCACCTTTATGAGTCAGAGTATATTTGGTGTGTAATTGGGTCAAGCTGATTTAAAGGGAAAAGAGCAATTTTGACCAAAGTGGTCAAAGTAGATTATGATAAGGAGCCAAGTTTTCAAGAAAAAAAAAAATGTTCTAATGGATAGGTGAATAAAAGTCAGTGAAGGCTTTTACTTCATTGGAGTAGGGACAAAAGTTAAGTGTGGCTCTGGGCTCCCTAAGAAACTTGAAGTGAGCTTTGTTTCTAGAAGGGCTTGAATAAAGGTCAAAGTAGAATATAGGCTTAAGTGGTCTGTCAAGGCCAGATCAGGATAATTCTGATCTTTATGCTAAGAAAAATGGGAAGTCTTTAAAGGATTTTATGGATGAGGATTACATAATCAGATGTTTTTAGAACCTATCATTTGCCAGTAGTGCATGGACTAGATGGGAGGATTCCACAGAGGTTTTGCAGAGCCATTTGACAGGGCATTGCAGTGATTTTGATTATATTTAATTGCAAACTGAATGAGGATACAAGCTGTGGAGCCATGAGAAGAAGAGCAATTCCAAAGAAATAGAATATTTGATGTATTAGAATTTGCAAGTTATTAAATGTGAGAAGGAAAGGAGAGGAAGGCAAAAAGATGATAGATGGTGATACCATTAACAGATCTGAGGAACACTGGGAGAGTACCCATTGGGGGGACAAGAGCAAACCATGTCTTGACATTTTATGCCAAAGGAGCTTTCATAATGCTCAAGTGAAGATAGCCAGTAGGCAGTGGTTATGTAGCTACAAAGCTCAGAAGAAGTGCTTGAGATCAGAATCTTTGGTACATCTAGATTGCAACTGCTGTCATGGGCATGGATCAGATTGATAGTAAAAGAGTAATAGGGGTGCCTGGGTGGCTCAGTCACAATCCAACTTGTGATTTCAGCTCAGGTTGTGATCTCATGGGTGATGGGATGGAGCTCCCTGTTGGGCTCTGCACTCAGTGGGAAGTCTGAGTTTCTCTCTCTCTCTCCCTCTGCCCCTCCCTGTCTCTCTAAGTAACTTTTTTTTTTTAATTGACTTATCTCCCTCATGGTGGGGAAAAAAAAAGAAAGGGTAATACAGTGAATAGAAGATGACTGATGAACCAGGAGTTGATCACTTTTGTACGTAGTGAGAGGGTGGAGGAAGATGAACCTGCAAAGGAAAAAATTAACAGTAGCCATAGAAATTAAAGACAAAATTGAGTAGATGGTATGAAGGCAAAAGGAGGAGAGTGTGCTCAACAGTGTTATGTGTTGCTAGACAGCAAGAAAGTGAAACTCTCCATGGGCTGTAGTGACCTGATTCCTGTATTAAGCAACATTTTTGTTGAGAAACAACAGTAAATGGAAAGAGTGAGTAGGAGGTAGAGAACTGACAGTAAACTGGCTAACTCTTGCAGAACATTTGGCTTTGTAGAAGGTAAGAGAATGGCTGGAGGGAACTATGAAGGTCAGGAGGCGTTTGGCTTTAAAAAATAGGAGCCTGGGTGGCTCAGTCACTTAAGTGTCTGCCTTTGACTCAGGTCATGATCCCGGGGTCCTGGGATCCAGTCCTGCATCGGGCTTTCTGCTCAGCAGCGAGTCTGCTTCTCTCTCTCTCTCTCTCCCTCTACCCCTTCCCACTGCATGTTCTCCCAAATAAATACATTTTTTTAAAAAAATAGGAGTGAATATGTTTAAATTTCTATATGCAGAGTTCACTTGAAAGGGAGGAGTTGAATTTGCAGTATATAGATAACAAAACTCCCAAAATTGAACCAGGAAGAAATTGACAACCTGAATAGACCGATTTCTAGTAACGAGATTGAAGCAGTGATCAAAAACCTCCCAAAAAACAAGAGCCCAGGACCTGATGGATTCCCTGGGGAATTCTACCAAACTTTCAAAAAAGAAATA
>NW_019154107.1:14234271-14259766 GCF_002288905.1 Enhydra lutris kenyoni | reverse complement strand
CATTGGGGAAGGTCTGTGCTATGGTGAATGCTGTGAAGTGTGTAAACCTGGTGATTCACAGACCTGTACCCCTGGGGCTAATAACATTATATGTTAACTATAAAAAACTAATAATAAAAAAAAGAAATAACCTGGCACATTGTTAGACACCACTATTAACTCCTTACTATGTGGAAAAACCAGGTATTTGAGCATTAAATGTATTTTATATTTTCCATGGAATTGTATGTCCTTGCCTTTAACATGAAAACTAAATGAATTTATGGGGTGCCTGGCTGGCTTAGCTGGAGAAGCATGTGGCTTTTGATCTGGGGGCTGTGAGCTCCAGCACGTGCTGGGTGTGGAAATTACATGAGAATAAACAAAAAAAACAAAAACAAAAACAGAAAGAAAGAACAAAGTATAAAAGGCTGGTAGAGGTAATTGGCTTTAGGCAAAGAAGGGAAACTCACCCAAATATAAGAGAAGGGAATGAGAAGGGCACATGCAGGTAAGATTGAATATTTGGACATGGGAAGTGGAAGAAATTCTAGTCTGATAATTGCACTTTTCTTGGTGGAGTAAAAACTGTCATCTGTTGATACCTGGAGAAGGAAGATGGGTTAATGCTTTGAGAGCTTTGGAAAAACTAAAATAGTTCCTGTGGAGAGCTGGAGTTCAAGGTGAAAACAACGAAATATGGCAGGATGCTGAGTTCATCTGAGGCTGTTTATGATTGCTTTAGTTTGGGTTACCTAGGAGTGGATCTGGAGATAAAAATTTAGGTGCAAGTAGTTTATTGGGGGGAAGTGATCCCAAGAAGCCAAGTGGGGGAGTGAGATTAGGAAAAGAAGGCAGCCGATAAAGGATACACAAGTGGATTATTGTTGGAGGCAACTGGAGTTGAATCCGTCTGGGAACTCTCTGAGGTTCTGTGTAAATTTCATCATGACAGTCACTCTGAAAGGCAAGGGAGCTGGAATATTGATCTACCTAGGGTCACTCTGGTGAGATTAACATCTCAGCACTTCTTGCCTTCCCTGTGCACTGGCAAGTGAATGACTGCAGGCAGAGAGACACAGTGATGTTTGTATGGTACCAAAGGAAAAGCAAAAATGCTTTTTTAAAAATATTCTGAAGGAAAACCTGCTCTGAATTTTATAGGTAGCTGAGTGACCAGAGTCAAAGATTTGATTTGGTAAGTTAACATCAAGGAGAGAAAGACAGGTGTTTTAGAAGCATGCAATAGGACTCTATTTCAACGCTGCTACTATGAATGAAGAAACAGGAAACCTGGTAACTTAATTTACAGGAAAAAACAAGTGTAGGGAAGATAACAATCACCATGATAAAATGAAAATACATAGATATTTATAGTCCACGTGCAAATAAGAGTTTTGACATTCAGTGACATGGGATTAGAGTCAAAATCTCTGAATTCAGATCTCTGTTCCTTCAGTTTCTTATTGGGTACCCTTCACTCAGTAAATATTTGTCACTGTGAACCAGGCGCTATTTGAGGTGAAGAATTTTCTAAATTCTCTGTTCATAGATTATTTATAGGTGCTGATAAAATCTAGGGGTTCTTTACCAAGAAAAATGCACACACATTTAGAATCATGCCTGGAATTTCGAGTGAGGTACAGACCTCCTCCTCCCTTGTAACCCATCCATGACTCTCCTCCAATCTCTGCTTTAACTCGATCTGAATGACCTGATCAAACTCCCATTGGCTTCATAGGTCTTTATAATAAAAGAATGAGAATATCAGGGTATATGATTAGATGTCTTTTGCAGCATAACAATGCACTGCAAATTTAGTGGCTCAAGACAGAAGTAATTTATCTTAAGTTTCTGCAGTGTGGGCAGGGCTCTCTCGGTAGTTCTGAGGCTCTAAGGGGTATCAGCTGGACAATTCATTTGGCTATATTCAGCTGGTGTTTTAGATGGGTCAAAAGGTGAAAGAAAGCTTCCTTCACGTGCGTGGTGCCTCATTCACTTCCACATTGTCTCTCCACCTGGCTCAATCAAGCTTCCTTAAAGGGCCATTGGAATTCTCAGCTAACAGTTACATTGTCAGTGCATGTTCTAGGGGGACAAGATCCACAGTGCAAGCACTTACGAAGCCTCTGCTTGCCTTATGCTTCTTTATATCCCATTTGCCCTAGCAAGTCACATAGCCAAATTCAGAGTCGGTATTGTTGGAGACTACACAAGGGCATGGATCTCCAAAGTATGGTTCAATGGGAGCTACTGATAAGAATTTTTTGTTTGCTGTAAGTACTTTCCAGAAAGAAAGAGGGTTATCTCGGGAAGTAGTGATTTTTCAGCCAGTGCAAACATTCAAACAGAGGCAGAGTGATAGCTTATATGAGATACTCTAGGGAGGCAGTTGCTACACTGAGCTTAATAAGATGACCTCCATGATCATAAGACTGTAGATGAAAGCTAACTCCAAATTTTGAGCCTACATAACTAGGGAAATGGTGGTGCTATTAACAGTAACAAGGGCATCAGGCAGGAGTCTCAGATTGGAAGGCAAATGGTAAATGTAGAGAGACTGTTTTTTTTTTTTTTTCATATAGAATGAAAGAGATAATCAAGAAAAAATGACCCTTATTTTTTCCTGTCTTAGGTTGGATGTCGATATAACTGAACTTCACAGTTGGATTACTCGTTCAGAAGCTGTGTTGCAGAGTCCTGAATTTGCGATCTATCGGAAGGAAGGCAACTTCTCAGACCTTAAAGAAAAAGTCAATGTAGGTTATGCATTAATTTTTATGTATTTTCCTAAGTTTTGTGTTTATAATCTCTTTGCTTTGTACTATCTGATTCTATTAGTTGAAAAGATTAAAGCAATATGGAATAATGCTTTTAAATATGTCTTTAAAGTGTATTTTACATATGTAGCAGAATCAGAGTTTAGCGTTGAGAAATGTTTCCAGGTTCTGCTGTGATGGAGCAGGGATGCTTTTCATAAACCTTTAACTTTTATATTATTTAGCAATAAATTAATAATTTTATAATATGAACTCCTATTGATTTTACTTCATGTACTGTTCTATCACCTCAAGGCTAGGACTTAGAAAGCTTGCAGAATAGAATAGACCCTTAGAAATACTATACTTAGGACCCTCTTTATGCTCTCATTATCATCAAAAAGTTATTCTTTATACTCATTAGTACTTGTCGTAACAGATATTTATGTATTGCATTACCATAACCAAAAGACATCAAGCCTTTTTCAATATTTATTTATAGTAAGAAGTAAGAGATGGTTGGCAGTTTTTATTCCCTGCTGAGACATTATAGTTGTGTCCTTCACAATAGGGATTTTTATTAATTTAATAGGAGCTGCTTCATCTTTAAGGACATTATCAGGGCTTTGATATTCCAACTTCTACAATTATAAAATACCCATTTTGGCAATTGTGAGAGCATTTCTATAGGAAGAGTAAATACTCTGTAGTGGGAAGGCTAGAGGAACAAATATTCTGAATGTTAAATAATTTTTTCCTATGGAAAGGTCATGTGTATGGATAACTTAGTTTCATATTTCGACCATTCAGTTTCATGCCAGACGAACTCTTAGATTTTTCCAAACACAACACTGTCTTAGATACAAGCTAATACTTGCCCTGGGGTTGGAACATTTGGAGAGCAAAAATGATTTTATTCTAGGAGAAAAATCATCTATTTTTTAGGCTGCTTTGAGGTTGGAGGGGGAGATGATTCCATCAACATGTCTCAGAATTAATGATTTCTAAATTGGAAAGTTATTTTAAAAGCATTTCTAGTTATATACAGTATTCTGTCACTAGTATAATAACAGACAATTATAAATTTAAGAAATGGGCACTATGATAACATTATTTTTTAAATTAAACTGAAACATAATATAGGAGAAAATCAGCAAAACATGTTATCTCAGAGTATACTCATTTGAAGGTATTTTTTTGTTAGAATTGTGGAGAGACATTTGAAAACTGCTTAGTGAAGATTAAGTCTAAAATACATTTTAATGTTCATGTGGTGTATTTGGCCACTGACAGTATGAGTCACCTTGGGCAGACATTTTTATTAGCTAATTTAAATTTTTAAAAATTTATCTCAATAATCTACTAATCTGTTTGTCATCCTATTTCTGTATCTTAAAACAGCTCTGATCAAGCAGGAAAATTGAGTTCCAGCATTTCAAGAATATAAATTCAAAAATTTCCTGTTATCATATGGTTACCTAGAAGCAATTTGCATTTAATCAATAGTGTCAGCAATGACAGACTGAAAGTGCTAAAAAAATGTACAATATTGTATGAGTGGTTTCCTGATGCCTCGTGAGTCACCTTTATCAACTTCTACTCTCATTTTCTGAAATAACAACATCATTCTTAATTGCCTACTAAAATAGGACATGAAATGATTTACCTAGGCATTTCCTTCAGGCTAAATATAATATATATGTATTAAAAATCCTTGAGAGAAGTACATAGTAATGATGATGGATATGCAGTTTAGTCATACATTAATTTTCTTACTTCTTCACATGTCAGTATATGTAACTCATTTTGAACACATGGGAGGCTCATCTCATGAACTTGAGTGGTATTCATTTTTAGGCATCTATTAAAAGTGGCTAAATATTACCTTTCTTTTTCTTTCACTTGACTCCTTCATTCATCTATTACTTTCAAATGCTTTCAGAATATTATCAGTTAAGTTTTATATACTTTTAAACCTAACAAAATTTTCCTTCTCTATTAACCATGTGTTTTATCTATATGATTAACATAATGTACTTACTTAAAAGTTGAATTCTAGGGGACATTTCTACTCCAAGTGGTCCCTGGACAACCAATATTGGTATCATCTGTGAACTTATTAGAAAGGTCTGAACTCAGACCTAATGAATCAATTTGCATTTGAACAAGATCCACAGGTGATTCCTTTATATATAAGGGTTTGAGAATCAGTACTCAAAGGCATCATCTGAGACTTTACCAAACTCCTAGATCCTTTTCTCATTCCATTAACATCACCACAGTTGAGAAGTTCAAGTGGAATCCCATCGTTTTGAATTAAGCACCTGGTGACATAAGGTAGTAATTAAAACAACAAAGCAATCTAGTCTTGCTGCAAGGTGGTTGTATGCCTGCATAGTGTTCTCTTGAAAGCCTTTGTACCACCTATTAAGCTCAATAGGACTTGGGCTCTTGCTGGAGCCCATGCTTGCTGACGCCCATACCAAATAAAGTTTCAGCAAAGTTCTGTTGGAAATCCTGAAGCCAGTTAATTCTACATTTTTCTATTATTTGGATTTGCCGCCCACAATATAGGTATCTCTATTCATCTGTATTTTTTTGAATCTTCATTTCTCTGCCCTTCTACACTCATGTTCTTTGGCCTTGCTCCTTAGCACCTTCCCACGTACACTCCCTGTGCATTCTGAAGTCCTTCTTCCGAAACAAACTTTCTATCCTATGTACTCATTCTGGTCCTACTTGGAAAACACTTCTACAAACCTCAAGAACACCACTATGACTAATGACTCACTCCCCCACTCATTTATTTATGTTTTTATTATGTTCAGTTAGCCAGCATGTAGTACATCATTAGTTTTGATGTAGTGCTCATCGATTCATTAGTTGCATATATCTCCCACTCATTTAGAATTGCCAGTTTCCTCACTTGCCAGGACCAATTCCAAAGGTACTGCTTTCTGTGTAAAACTATCTCATCCCTTGTGTTTCATGCCCAATGGCCATCTGTCACTTACCATTTTGTGGTATTATTTTTTCATTGAAGACTGGCACCAGGATTACAGTCTTCTCCACCCACGGTATGCCTTCATTAAAAATCTCAGGCTATATTGGTTATCCTATCTCCAAAAGTTTCCATTTCCCTAATCTGCTCAATTCAGCTACCTCCTTGCATAACTAGACTGTAGATGTTTTTCTGCCAGACATTATTCTGTTTTGGGAATACTATACTTACACAGACACTTTGGTACTTCTTCATAGCCTTTCTGTATGTTCCTAGTAAATGTTCTTCTCTCTTTCTCTTGGCAATTATTTCAAGTTTTTAATGGGCATAGTAGATGACTTTCCTTCTGAGTTTATTTAAGATAACATTTAACAAATTATGTGTATTTGTGCTCATATTCCCCTACTCTGCCTTGGTGGACGAGATTTTTGCTTTGGCCGGTTAAGGCTAATCTCTGTGTGTGTGAGTGTGTGTTCTCAATATCTTCACTGTCTGCGTCCTAAGGAACCTGCTTCCTTTCAGCCACACATCTGTATCTTCAATAAAACCCTCCACTCCTTTAAACACATAGGAATATGTTTGTGTCTTAGTTACTCAACTTCTCCGCGGGACTAGACTTTATTAACCTCTTTATCCTTCATGAAATTCTTCCCTCCTTGGGTTTATGGGATACCATTATCTATTGGTTACATTTTGTACATTTTTGGTCATTTGTTCCATCTCCTTTTCCCTTTAATGTTGATATTCTACACAGTTCTTCCCTTGTTTTTCTTCCCTGGATTATCCTCATTCCTTCCTATTCAAATAACATCTATTTTTTAATCACCCCCAAATATGTACCATTAGCTCATGTCTCTCCCTTGAAGCCTAAACCAGTTTATTTAATTGCTTAATAGATGACTTTAATTAGATATTTGCCTGAAAACTTAAAATAAATTTCATGATCTCCCTAGCCCTCCTTTATTCTTTATCTTTCCTTTCTTTCCTCCAACAGCGTAATCCAGAAATCTAAAAGCTAACTGGGTCATCAAGATTTTTTTTTCCCTAGCATTTGTAAGTCCACCCAAGTTCAATTAATTTCATTCCCTTAACCACTCTTGAAACTGTCTAGTTCTCTCTATTCCTACCACTACAACCTTAATTAAAGCTAATATCCCGGGTTACCTCTGTTTAAGATGACAATCCCTAGCCGGTCTTCCCTGCTGCTAATACTGTATTCCTTTAGAGATTTTCACATCACTTTTGTCAAAGTGAACTTACTAAAACATAAATACTATTGTATTATGCCTCTGTTGATATTCACTTGAAAAAGCAAAAAGCAGCCCCTGATAATCAGGAGCTGGCTGGGCACTTCAGTTAGGCCTTGGAGATACTCGATGATGGCTTGTGCTCACAGCTAGCCTAAGGTTTCTTCTGCTGAATATGTGCAATGGCTCAGTATGCCAACAGCATATAAGGCATATAAGGCCACTTCAGGATTGTAATGGATCAAGACCGAAACATGACCATCTTGTAACCATGTTTCAAAAGACAAAAAAATAGTCTGCAGACCACCCCAAATGACTGCATATCCCCCCATCTTCACTAATGTGACAGATGATGATGCTGCCTTACCAATCGTGGTTTTAGCCTCTCTACATTGTTCGTGCCATCTAGATAAAAATTTTTAAGATGCCTGGCCACAGAAGTACCTCCATTTCCTTATGGCATCTAATTAAAGGCAAAGCCCTGCTTCCCTGACCACCCTCTTCACCTTACATGTACCCAAATCCAATCAACTCTAACCATCCTCGTAGAGACCTACCCCATAGTTCGCTATTACATGCCACCTCTCCTGTTGCAATCACAAAATCAACTTTGTCTATATCCACATGTTCCTGGTGGCCTTTGGTGGGAAGGTATTGACACAGTCAGTATTTTCATGTTGCTTTTGTGAAGGTTACCATGACCTGATTTCTATTACTGTATCCATTCTGATTTCTGGCCATTCTAACATTGATTAGATTGCTGGTTTCCAGAACTTAGCAACTAGAACTTAATTTGTGTTTGTTTTTTGGTTTGGTTTGGCTTACTTTGGTTTTCGCATGCCAGTGACTAATATAGTGCCTGGTACTTAACACAGTTGATCTTTGACTATATGAATAAGTGATTTTTTTTCAGTTCCTCAGGCACATTTTAAACAGGCTCTGCTACCAATATGAAGGATATAACAACTTCTGAATAAACATTTGAGTGAATAAATTACATTTTCTGTCAAAGGGCAAAACTTCATTATAGAATGTTAAGTGAATAGAAAATTAATTGCTTCTAAAGTCAGGGTAGGCCTCTGGGGAACCTGGAACTTACTTTCATATTAATTAGAGAAGATGTCTTGAAAGGAGGAGGCTTTTAAGAGATGCCGATAAAGAAGGAGGGAGAGGTCATAGAGTGTTTTTAATCAACTTATTAGAGAATCAATAAACTTCCCTTCTTTGTATACTTTGCTTAAAACTTAATTATGTTTCTTTTTTCTCTATACAACTCAATTGCCTTTTATTTTGCACTTGAAGTTATCTATTTTAGAATTCATGATGTCCTGATAACTCTAAGAATTTTTATGGAACTTTTATTGATACACATACACACATACATACATACATACACATTTTAAAGAGTTTATTTATTTATTTGACAAAGAGACACGGGGAGAGAAGGAACACAAGCAGGGGGAGTGGGAGAGGGAGAAACGGACTTTCTGCTGAGCAGGGAGACTGACACCAGGCTTGATCCTAGGACCCTGGGATCATGACCTGACCCGAAGACATATGCTTAATGGCTGAGCCACCCAGGCACCCCAGGACCTTTAATATATTTTAAAATTAACAACGTATTCCTTATAGAATGGTTAATGGCTTTTTTTTTTTTTTAGCTTTTGTCTTTACTTGAAGTTTCCTGTACTAGGTACAACAGAATCAGAGTCTAAAGAGTCTAGCTTCTAAACGTATGATCATATGTTGAATATATATTGTCTAAAGTATTTCATATTCTGTTAAGAAAATAATTTCAAAAGTATATGTTCTATTAGAAAAACTAGATTCGTTTAAGATTAAAAATACTGTGTGCATGTATGTGTACATACACATACATACACGATAAACAGAGAAGCACACATACAGAAAAGCTGGATGAGGTCCCTGAGGATGACAGATTAGAGAAAGATAAGCATGTCTCGGGTAGAGATGCTTTCCCAAATAAGGTGATTTCTAAGAGGTAGTTTTAGTTATGGGTACTTAATGCTATAATAAGCATTGTTCCTAGCAAGAAGAAAATTGGTGCCCTTTATGAAAGATCTTTCTGTATAGTGGAGAGAAATGAAATCTGACTGCAGATACTTGGACTAATATTGAAGATGAAATGTATAGAACAGAATGGATGTTATTGTTGAGGAGCATTCTGGTGATATTCTTGGCCTTGAAAATAAGGGAAAAGCCAATATATACAAATGTAAATACACACACACACACACACACACACACTAATGCATCACACACACATACAAACACCTGTGTATGTATGTGTGTGTGTGTGTATACACACATACATATTTACATATGCATCTGTCTATAGAAAGAGGAGAGAGAGAGAGAGAGACAGACCACCAGGGAGGAGGATTAAAAACTGAAGATGCTGAATATTTGAAAATATCTAAGAAAAAAATTGCCCTGAAATCTGTGAGACCAATAAAGTGTCGTTGCTCTTATTCTCTAGTGATAACAAAACATTTCAACATGTCAGTATAATGTGACATGATTTGAAAATGCAGGAACAACTTAATTAGGGTCCTTTAAGATGTGATATTTCTACTAGCCAACTAAAGCATTTGTTTTTCTTTTCTTTTTTTTTAATTTAAATTCAGTTAGCCAGCATATAGTACATCATTAGTTTTTGATGTAGTGTTCATTGATCCATTAATTGCCTGTAACACCCACTGCTCATCACATCAGGTGCCCTCCTTAATGCCCATCACCCTGTTACCCCATCTCCCCACCCACCTCCCTTTCTGAATCCCTCACTTGGTTTCCCAGAGTCCATAGTCTCTTATGGTTTATCTCCCTTTCTGATTTCTTCCCATTCAATTTACCCTCCTTTTCCTTATGGCCCTCTGCACTATTCCATATAGTCCATATATGAGTGAAACCATATGATAATTGTCTTTCTCTGATTGACTTATTTCACTTAGCATAATACCCCCCAGTTCCATCCATGTAAATGTAAATTTGTTACAAATTTACACCTTCGCAGAGCATTTTAACTGTGGGTAGGGTGGGAGAGACAATAATACTGTATATGGAGGCATTAAGCTACACTGGACCTCACCTTACTGTGCATCTAACTATGTATCAGGTACTCTTCCATGCCCTGGAGATGACATGAAGAAGGAAATTCATGAGGATATCTGACCTTTTACAGTTCTATTCCAGTGAGGAAGGTCAAAATTAAGTAAGAATATGCAAAATGTATAGAATGTTAATGATGAGTGTCAAAGACAAAAATGAGGAATGAGAGCTAGGAAATGTGTGTATGTGCTTGTGTGTGTGTGTGTGTGTAGATAGATTAGCAGGAGAAGGCTTCCCTGAGAAAGTGACATTTAAGTAAAGATCCAATAATGAAGTACTATATGGTGACTAACATAACATAATAAAATAAGTAAAGATCTAAAGGCAGTGAAGAATTTATAGATACCTGAGATAAGAGTATTTCTAGCAGAGGGAGGAGTGAGTTTATAGGTCTAAGGGAGGAGCATGCCTGGAATGTCAGGGAACTACAGAGTATGGCAGAGGTGAAGAATCAGGTGTCACAGAAAAAGATGTCCAAGAGATTAAGGGGGTTAAGGTTACATGGGCCATGGTTAAGACTTGGGCTTTTACTCAGATGAGGAGGAAGCCACTAGAGAGTTGAGTTGATATCTATTGTGTCTGGATTCTTCTGTCTGCTCTGTTGAGAATATATCATCAGGGAACAGAGGTTCCTACTTCTGTAGAAATAGCATTTAGTAGGCTATTTGGAAGCATCTAGACCACTGGGTGATAATGGAGTTTTGCTTTGTTTTGTTTTGTTGTTTTTTTGATTTTATGAGTGTGCTAGTACTGAGCACAGTAATAAGCATTTTCTGGGTATGTTTTGAGGTTACCATTAACAGGAGCTTTAGAGGGATTGGATATGGAGTTAGAGAAAAAAAGGAATAGTCAAGAAGGATTTGGCCTGAAGTTTTTGGCCTGAAAAATGAAGAACTAGATGTTATTCTCTACATGTATACAGGGAGATGTGGAGGAACCAGCACAGGGATTTAGTAAAGGGAGTCCTTGAGCCAGGAGGAAGACTGTGTACTTGTCGTCGAGGAAACCTACCTAAGAAATTATTTGAAGAAGAAGTATCCTCTGAATCAAATTATGATGATAAGTAAGTTGAGAGCTGAGGATCAGCCATTGAGTGGAGTAGCACAGAAGGCTCATGGTGTCATTAAAAAAAACAAACAAACACAATTTTAATGGAACTGAATAAGGGAATTGGTATGAGGACCAGTTTTTTCTTTCTCTTTTCTTTCTTTCATGGGCTAGTTTTTACTTTGCAGTGAAGACCTGTGGAGGGCTAATGTTTCTCCTGGTGGCACATACCTCTTTAAAGTCAGGGATATGCCCTCTCTTTTCCAGAAGCATATCTCTCTCCGGATTTTGTTTTTGGTGGTCATGCGATTTTTATTTTACTTCTTCTATGCAGTTGACATATTTTTTTCTGAGAAAATGAGAGAAGGTAGAAGTGTTAGGAACCACCAATCTAACCTATTTCAAGACAGAAGTTCATATTTTATTTGAAAATGAGTGCATAGGTGTCCAGGTCCATCAAGAAAAGAGGAGTTTCAGTGATGTTTATTTAGTAAACTTCTTTAACACTTTGTATATGTGGTTATCTGGACACTTGACACTCGCTTTTGTGACAAGTAATCTAATTAACTATTAGGCCAAGATTTTTTTTTTCTAAAACGTTTTTTTAAAGTTATTGAAATCACTGTTCACTTTGATGTCCACATGTGGCATTTTGGGACGTTCTCAGTTTATGTCATTCCATTTGTTACAGCTTAGTTATTTCTAGATCTTCATTTTTCTATGTAAGAATTGTCCCAATTTTGGAAATAAGTTATTTGAAGAGCTCCCTTTAATCTTCTTAGAATCCCTGAAGGGTAGGTATCTTTATTGTTACTTTACATAGCAAGTATTGATGCTCAGAAAGGTTGAATCACTTTATAAATGCCAAACAGCTGGTAAGCAGTGGAGACAGAATTCAGACCATGTGAGAGTAAAATGACTCCAAAACTTTTCATTACCTTCTTGACTGTCCTCTGGCTACCCTAATTTTTTTCATTTTTTATCAACCATCTATAGCTGTGTCTGAAATGAAATGTTTTCTGGAGTCTCCAATGTCTTGTTCATACTCCCAAAAGCACATTTGTGCCAATATCTCTATTTTCCAATATTCCTCTTTAAAATGATGTTACTTAACATAACCCAGATATCATCTAAACACTGATACATGGTGTCTATTCAATGCTTCTTTCTCAGGACTGTCTCTCTATTTATATACCACTTACTCAGTTTCTGTATAATATACATCTGGTAATGAGTTATAGTAATTGAGCTGTACATGGAGTTTCTGGTCATCTTATAGGCTGTCAGTGTATATTCTGAGTAATCAGGCATCCCTTCTGATAGCTTGGCGCCCATACTGCATTACTACTTAAATATTTTGAATATCATCTTTGACTACATTCAGACTATCAGGTTGCCTTTTCTGTGAGTCATAGTCAGATACGTACAAAGGTGTTTGATTAATTTCCATTGAAATAACCTTAGATCAGCAGAGTGGGTCTGAAAGAGAGCTGAATTTGTAAATAGATGATTGGGGTTCTAATATTGGATCTAAAAATTTCCACTTCTACAGTCTTGTATATATGACTTAATCTCACTGATGCTCAGTTTTCTCTTGTATAAAAGAGGACAAAATACTGTTGATTCCTTCTGTCCCACCAAATTATGAAATACATATTTATAATTTGGTACACAATATGAGCAATTCCATTTTTATCATGATTATGCCAGTGTTCTCAAATATTTAATATACCTCTGTGTGCCTCACTTTCTTCCTCTGTCAAATTGTGAGAGTAATAGTAGCTACTCCATACATGATTGTTTTCTTGTGGTTATTGCTATTATATGTATATGAGAAAAACTAGAATAGTGTGATTTAACCAAACTGAATATTTAAGCCAGTTACCCCTGAAATAATCGATTAGAAATTTTCCCCTCTGTGAGGAATACCAATTGATTATTCCATTAGATGCTTAGAATAAAAATATTATGATCATGACATTTAGAAAGCCAAGATAATTTCATCATTTATAAAGACAACATTGTGTTCTGATTCTACTCCTTATGTAATTTTATATATAAAAAAAGCAAAAACTCTATAGTTAAAATAGAAACCCCTCTGATAGGGAAGGGTAACTCTAATGCTTAACTTGGAGAATACCTGTTTGTTGTTACTGTTCTTGTTCTTTTGTAGTACGTGTATGTTTTTACTTCTCTCTCTTTCTCTTCCTCTCTCTCTCTCTCTCTCCCCGCCTCTCTTCCACCCCCCTGCTCCTCCTTTTGCTGCTATAGTTCAAATATGGAATACCCCACATCCTGCTATAGCTCTTGGTACTTGTCAATGTTACCTATTTACTTAGAATGTGCTTACTTTTTCTCTTCTAAAGTACTCAGAGTCTTTTACAAATAACATTTACCTTTTAATAGAAAATAAATTTAAAGTATTGGAAAACATGTGCCTATAAGCTGCCTCTGTTTCTATAAAGGAACAGAGAATTTAGAAGACAAAAATTGACAGTTGAGAAATTGTAAACTTTTGAACTTCATCTAGATTCTTACCTTTAACAAGATGTTGTAGGTATTTTATTTTCACGGACTTTTCTCTACTGGAAAGTTAGAATCTTCCAGGGTTATGCAAATACTTGTGTCAACAATTTGATAATGCCTCTCTGAAAATGATTTTCAAGGTAACACAGAAGTTTCACCTGTTAATTGGTATGGGATCCTGGGAGCATATAATCCCCAAACACCACAGTCTCTGTGCTTTGAAATTTTCAAGTAGAATCTAAGATATTAAAATGTGTCTATCACTTAGAGTTTCCCTACTGATGAGATGAAGCTGAATTTTTATTTTCTGTCCTTGACAACATAACATAAAATGTATATTTTCAAGATAGAGTGTACATACTTAAAAAAAACCTAAAACTATCATTTTATGGCATTTTCATTTGTTTGCTAAATTTTATTTAGTATTTTATACATTACAGTTCTTTCCCTGATAGGATATATTCTATTGTCTACAGACTTTTTTAAAACATTTTGCATTCTTGGCATTTAATCCAATAATCCTACTTCATGAAACTGTTCCTCAAATAATTTTAAAAGCCCTCCCTTCAATTGTGGTTATTTCTTTAACTTAGAGAATTGTTTTAAATATTTTTAAATGAATGGATTATAGTATGAGCATTCCCATCATTTGGTGTGCTTGGGAAATAGTCTACTTTAGCAATATGATGATTCCTTATTTCTCTGAATGTATTTCTGGTGTTGCCATAATATCTTTATCTGTATTTAGTCTACATATCTGTCTTCCTGTCTCTTTATTGGCTTTCAGAGGGAAGACACTAGATCTGAACTGTATAATTACAATTGGCACTTGACACAGGGTGGCTTTTTTAATTTAAATTTAATTATATTAGATGAAAAATTAGTTTCCTCAGTCACACTGCCACCTTTCAAGTACTCAGTACCCACATGTGGCTAGTGGCTACTGTATTGGACAGCACAGATATATAATGTTTTCAAGCTTGTAGAAAGTTCTATTTAACAATGCTTGTCAGAGTGTGCACATATCAATTACAGGCCTCCTGCATATACTCCAGTATCACATTTGTTTAAATACCTATAAATCAAAATAAAATTTAAAAAATTATCAGATACAGAATAACCTCCTGTCACAAAGTCAAGCAAAATCTTTGATGCTATTATTGGGTCATAGAAGTATTGCTCTAACTATATGTTAAATGCCTTAAAGCTTGCTTTTTCAGTAGGTAGTTATGTTTTAGGACATATAACATGTGATAGCCACATATTTTATTGATTATGATCATACAGTTCAATTGTATCATAGTTTAATATTTATGTATATTAACGTATATATGATAAATATCTATAGGGGCATTGTTAGCTAAACCCAACAGTGAGTATTAAATGCTAGATTTTGTTAATTTAAGTCATCGTGGTTTTGTTGTTCAAAAGTTAACTTTGAGTTAGGAGAAATGAACAAATAAATTTAGAAAGCTTTTTGAAACTGAATCTCTTTTCCCTTGAAATGGGAGTACTTTGAAAGTTTTAGAGAGAAAAATTAACCTGTAGTCTTGTATTTAGATAAATATGGATTTTTTTGCTAAATTATTCATGATAGTGTACTTTTCCCTTTTTATATACTTACAAGATTTTCTATTGATTTTTAATACAGAATACATACCTAATTTTAGCAATTTCAGTAGTGTGTATTTAAAAGACAAATTTTAGTTTTAAGTATCTGTCACTTTATCCTTTCATTGTTTCTTATTATTTGCTTTTTTTGCAGCCTTATAGTGCATCAGAAACTATTGTGTAAAAAAAAAAGTAAAGAGTAGAAATCTTATTAAAAGTAGTAGCAATTCAGTATGAAATTGGCTTGTGCTTTCATTGTCATTTTGATGATTCTGGTGCAAGAAACTTGAGAAAAAAATTCTTTAGATTCACATGATAAGCTGACAGAGTGAAATATCTTAAGGATTAAAAGGGCAGGTAGAAATTATAATTACTGTGTAGCTTCACAATCCTTGTATTGAAATACTCACCTTTGCTATCATGCTGCAGGCCATAGAGCGAGAAAAACCCGAGAAGTTCAGAAAACTGCAAGATGCCAGCAGATCAGCTCAGGCCCTGGTGGAACAGATGGTGAATGGTAATTACACGGAGTTGATTTAGATAATCTTCTTAGGGATTTGATAAACACATAGGTTCATATTTATCAGCTGAATTATATCAGACAAGCACTTCCTGAATGCAAATTTAAATTAAAGTGAGTTTGTGAGCTTTTTATTATTCTTTCTTAATGCTAAGCGAATTATTACAGGAAATTCATCTTTGAGTCCAGTGGAAGAAAATGGGATGTGCTAGAATATTTTATCAATCTGTTGCAAAGAAATCAATTTTAATGGAAATCCTGCTAGCATTTGTCCAAATAATTTAAGAAAATAAGGTTTGCAGAAATCATTGGAAATGTAAGCAATCATATACTATATATAAACTGATTGTAATCTGATTTTAAGTAATTCTTGCAATATATTTTCCCAAAAAGACTAAAATTTTGTGTAAGACTTCATCAGCATACCTGTAGGCTAATTTGACATTTTCTATATTGTCTTTCATTTTTTTTCTTACTTTACACATGTCCTCTCAGAAGAAACTTCATTTTTTAACTTCAGTTGTTTTTGAGCAAGGTAAAAGTACAAAGCCAACACATTTTTTTCTTTTTATTTTTTATCCATTTCTTATTTATTTATTTAGAGCACTTGTGAGTGGGTGGGGTAGAGTAGGGGCAGAAGGAGAGAGTATCTTAAGCAGGCTCCGTGCCCAGCACAGAGTCCAAGGTGGGTCTTGATCTAAAAATGCTGAGATCATGACCTGAGCCAAAATCAAGAGTCTGATGCTTAACTGACTGAGCCACCCAGGCACCCCCCCTTTATTTTGAAATTCTTTTTTTTTTTCTTTTTTGAGAATGAATTAAAATTAGGGGCACCTGGGTGACTCAGTTGATTAAGTGGGTACCTTGGGCTCAGGTCAGGATCCCAGGATCCTGGGATGGAGGCCTGTGCTGGGCTTCTTGTTCAGTGAGAAGCCTGCTTCTCCCTCTCCTCCATGCTTTCTGTCTCTGTCTCTCTCTCAAATAAAATCTTTGGAAAAAAAATTACTTTTTCCTCACAGTGCCTCAGAAGGTATATGAACAAAATATGTTACTGACGTTGATTGTGAACAAACATTTTTGAAATTATTATTGTCTTAGTACTGTAGTCATATCCAGATATGAGTGATTTATGAGAATCAGGGATAATGCTATTTTCAAACAAGATTTTTTTAAATAATTCACAGGATATGTTTATAAGAGTATAATAACCAAATGTAACAAATGTTTTTGTTGTACATGTCAGCTTTTTCCAGGATCTGCCTGCATTCTGGAACATAAATTTTGTGTATGAAATATTTTTTGCCTTAATTGCCATGTTGGCATTAAAAAGTTCAGTGATCTTCCTAGGAAATCAATTCATTATTTTTCTTTTAATGAGCCCCATGACTATATTTGGTTAACAATAAAAACAAGCAAACATGACAGCTGAGGACTGGGTTAACAAGTCAATAAATATATAGACAATGCAAATACTGAAAGTTTGTTTTTGAGCTGTATGTTGCTAGGTGGTATAACTGATGAATTTGATAACAGCATTTTCATATTAAATGAAATTGTGTGGTCTAAAAAATAGGCTTGTAACCACTATACAATTTCTCCATAGCAACTATATTTTCACTTTTTTTATTTGTATAGCCAATATAAAAGCTATACTCTTTTTTTTTAATTTTATTTTTTATAAACATATAATATATTTTTATCCCCAGGGGTACAGGTCTGTGAATCGCCAGGTTTACACACTTCACAGCACTCACCATATAAAAGCTATACTCTTAAATGGTCTCCTTTCATAATCAAATGTCAAGCATATATTACCTCAGATCATTATTCAAGAAGCACTTAAAATTTAAGAATGTAGGAAATGATTTTTTTTATAATTAAAACCATATACAGATTTAAAATGATCATATGATTAGTGATGTCATTTCCTAGATTATTGCCCTCAAAGCTCTAAATTTAGGAGGCATGAAGAAAAGTCAGGACATATGCTAGGTCCCTAATAAATACCAATTGGTGAAATTCTTCTTAGCAAAGCAAAGTTAAGACCGTTACTGAGATAATTTTGGTCAGAAAATAATAATACTTTTGAAGGACAATGCTAACTTGTGTGGAGAGCAAAGAGCAGTAAGAACTAGGGGTGTGATTTCAGACACTGCTCATAGATTGACTGTATCGATCAAATTTTAAGCTTCTCATGTGTTATGCCAATAAAGATAAGGTCTGACTGTTAAGTGATTAGGCTCAAATTTGGGCTCTATTTAGAGCATAGCTCTTCTACTCCATTCATTCACACATTTTACATCATTACTAAAAAGTAGATGAAAGGATTCTAACTTTTTGTTCCTTTTTTTCAGTCTTACACAGAATAAATTTCATAACATTTATTTTATGTAATTGTACAAACTATGAGTGAAGGCAGACATGTGCCTAAGTGCCTGGAGTATCTCTCTCCAGGCGTATTTTATTGGGACCTTCTCACCCTAATTTACAATAGCTCTGCTGGCATAGAACCAAAAACTGGAGTTTAATAGTTTGGCTCGTGAAGCCAAAGGACCAAAATGAACTTTCTCTAAACCAGTTTTCTAACCATTATCTTGGTTAAGGTCTTCAGTTTATAAGCCCAGAATTTCAAGTTTAAGCTATGGAATTCAATAAAACTCATAACCATATAAAACACATACATTCTTGTCCTTTTATTTATAAAGAAGGAAAATAAGAACTGAATCATGGTACATCATTTATGACCTCATGTAAATGTTCATTCCTTTTAACCACATCTCTTTGCCTCAAAAATTAAGATAAAGACAAATCATTCTTGTACAGTGTTATTAATATCATGCAACTACTACAAATTTGTGGTTTATGTATGTTTTATTGTGATAACCACATATAACACATATAATGTAAAATAGGTGTAAAATAGCGTAGCTGTTATATCTTCAAAAGCATTTTATAATATTTTCTATGTATGTATACATAGAAAGGTAAATTTTCTACTTCAGATACTTTAAAGATTAGAGTGGTTTTTTTTAAATAACTGGAATGATTTTGGAAGTCCTCTTTCAAATTGAATGAATTTCAATTTGAAATTGAAATTTCAGAATGAAAATCTGAAGACCTGCAAAAAAAAAATTCTTCAATACTTGTATCACTCTGTTTCAAAACCGATATAAAATATATCAGACATATTTCCAAATACACTTTTGGTCATTTCTAAATAACTACTGAAAAAATGAATTTTTAGCATTAAGAAATGCAGAAAATGGGAGAGAAAGATGGCAGAGAAATAGGAGACCTAAATTTCATCTGGTCCCAGGAATTCAGCTAGATAGTTATCAAACCATTCTGAACACCTATAAAGTCAACAGGAGATTGAGGAGAAGAATAGCAGCAATTCTATGAATAGAACAGCGACCACTTTCTGGAAGATAGGACATGCAGAGAAGTAAATCCGAGGTGACATACGGGAAGATAGATGGCAAGGGCCGGAAGAGGAAGCCTCCATCAACTGGCTCCCAGCGAGTGAGAGCAGTGGAGCACAAAATCAGAACTTTTAGAAGGCTGCTCTGCGGAGGGATGTTGCTCCAGTGGCTAAGCAGGAGTTGGAACCCTCAGGTCCCTCAGGATCACAGAAGGATCAGGGGTGTCTGGGTGTTGCAGAGCTCCCAGGTATCAGAGCAGGGAAGCCAGCTGCAGAGATGGAGCTGAGGAGTGAGCTCTCAGCTCAGGGTTGCCATAAAACAGAATCAGCAGCAGAGTCAGGCCACTGCTCTTCGAGCAGGGACCCTCACAAGTGGCAGGCCTCCCCCTCATTTCTCCACCGGGAGGAGTGGTACGGGAGCATGCTGCAGGAACCTGCTGGGTTTGAAGACCCCAAATGGGGCCGTGTGCCAGAGATAGAAATGCTCAGTCACAGGCCAGGTGAGCACGGAGTGTGGCCAGAGATCAGAGATACAGGAGTGATTGACTGCTTTTCTCCAAGGGTGCATTGAGGAATGAGAACCTGAGTTATCAGCTCCTCTGGGCTGGAGATTGGGAGGCCACCATTTTCATTCTTGTCCTCCAAAGCTGTACAGAAAGCGTTCAGGGAGCAAAGGCTATGGAGCAAGCCAAAGTGGATTACTCAGCCTGGCCCCTGGCAAGGGCAGTGCGATTCCACCTTGAGAAAGACATTTGAGAATCACTGTGCCAGCAACCCCCCTCCCCCAGAAGATCAGCAAGAACATCCAGCCAAGACCAAGTTTACCAATCAATGAGAAATGCAAAACTCCAGAACTAGGGGAATACAGCACATGGAATACATGGCTTTTCCCCCCAAGATTCTTTAGTCTAACAAAATCAAATTTTTTAAAATTTTCTTTATTTTTTCGAATTTTTCCTATTTTCTATTTTAACCAACATCTTGTCAATACCTTTTTTAAAAAAATCTTTGTTAATTTTCACTTTTATATTCATATTCTATCCCTTCATTGCATTTAACATTATTTTTTGTATAAATATATATGTTTTTCTTTCTCTAAAATTTTGGGATATAGTTTCCTCTAACAGACCAAAATATACCCTAAATCTAGTATATGGCTTTTTTCTAGTCTCCTGCCTGATCATACTCTCTCCCCCTTTTTAAAAAATGTTTTTCTTTCTTTTTTCAACCAAATTCTTATCAATTCCTCTTTTATAGTCTTTTATAATTTTCATCTTTATACTCATATTCCATCCCCTCATCATATTACCCTTATTTTTGTGTATATATATATATATATATATATATTTTACTTTCTTTAAAATTTTGGGAGGCAGTTTCTTCTAAACAGACCAAAATATGCCCAAAATCAACTATGTGGCTCTGTTCTGTTCACCAGTCTCATCATATAGATATTTTTTTTCCTTTCTTTTCCCCTGGTTTCAGGTCTCTTTTGATTTGTTTAGTCTATATTTTTCGGGGTCATTGTTACCCTTTTAGCATTTTGTTCTCTCATTCATCTATGGTTTCTGGACTAAATGACAAAGTGGAAAAACTCACTTCAGAAAAAGAACAAGAAGCCGTAATGACTGTTAGGGACCTAATCGATATGGACATTAGTAAGATGTCAGAACTAGAGTTCAGAATGACAATTATAAAGATTCTAGCTGGGCTTGGAAAAAGCATAGAAGATACTAGAGAATCCCTTTTTAGAGAAACAAAAGAACTAAAATCTTACCAAGTTGAAATTAAAAAAAAAAAGCTATTAATGAGGTGTAATAAAAAATGGAGGCTCTTACTGCTAGGATAAATGAGACAGAAAAGAGAATTAGTGATATAGAAGACCAAATGATGGAGAATAAAGAAGCTGAGAAAAAGAGAGATAAGCAACTACTGGATCAGAATGGGAGAATTTGAGAGAAAAGAATTGCCATAAGATGAAACAATATTAGAATAATTGGGATCCCAGAAGAAGAAAGAGAGGGGCAGAAGGTATATTGGAGCAAATTATAGCAGAGAACTTCCCTAATCTTGGGAAGGAAACAGGCATCAAAATCCAGGCACTGGATTAAAATCAATACAACTGTATTAAACTGTATTAAAATCGATATAAATAGGTTAACACCCCATCATTTAGTAGTAAAGCTTACAAGTCTCAGAGACAAAGAGAAAATCCTGAAGGCAGCTCAGGACAAGAGGCCTATAACCTACAATGGTGGAAACACTAGATTGACAGAAGACTTATCCACAGAGACCTGGGAGGCCAGAAAGGACTGGCATCTGATATATTCAGAGCACTAAATGAGAAAATATGCAACCAAGAATACTATATTCAGCTAGGCTGTCATTGGAAAAGGAAGGAGACATAAAAAGCTTCCAGGACAAACAAAAACTAAAAGAATTTGCAAACACCAGGCCAGCCCTACAGAAAATATTGAAAGGGGTCCTCTAAGCAAAGAGAGAGCCTAAAAATAACATATACCAGAAAGGAACAGAGACAATATACAGTAACATTCACCTTATAGGCAATACAATGGCACTAAATTCATATCTTTCAATAGTTACCCAGAATGTCAATAGGCAAAAGGGCCCAATCAAAAGACACAGGGTATCAGAATGGATTAAAAAAAAAAAAAGACCCATCAATATGCTGTCTGCAAAAGACTCATTTTAGACCCAAAGACATCTCCAGACTTAAAGTGAGGGGGTAGAAAACAATTTACCATACTAATAGACATCAAAAGAAAGCTCGGGTGGCAACCCTTACATCAGACGAATTAAACTTTAAGCCAAAGACTATAATAAGATATGAGGAAGGACAGTATATCATACTCAAAGGGTCTGTCCAACAAGAAGATCTAACAATTTTAAATATCTATGCCCCTAACATGGGAGCAGCCAACTACATAAACCAATTAATAACAAAATCAAAGAAACACATCAACAATAATACAATAATAGTAGGAGACTTTAATAGTCCCCCTCACTGAAATGGACAGATCATTTAAGCAAAAGATGAACAAGGAAATAAAGGCTTTAAAAGACACACTGGACTAGATGGACATCACAAATATATTCAGAAGACAGTATGGTACTGGCACAAAATTAGACACATAGGTCAATGGAAGAGAATAGAGAGCCCAGAAATGGACCATCAACTCATGGTCAACTAATCTTTGACAATGCAGGAAAGAATGTCCAATGGAAAAGACAGTCTCTACAACAAATGGTATTGGGAAAATTGGATAGCCACATGCAGAAAAATGAAACCGGACCATTTCCTTACACCACGCATAAGAATAGACTCAAAATGGATGAAGGACCTCAATGTAAGACAGGAATTCAACAAAATCCTTGAGAAGAACACAGGCAGAAACTTCTTTGATCTGAGATGTAGCAACTTCTTCCTAGAAACATTGCCAAAGATAAGGGAAGCAAGGGCGAAAATGAACTATTGGGACTTCATCAAGATCAAAAAACTTTGCACAATAACAGAAACAGTCACCAAAACCAAAAGACAACTGACAGAATGGGAGAAGCTTTTCACAAATGACATATCAGATAAAGGGCTAGTATCCAAAATGTATAAAGAACTTATCAAACTCAACACCCAAAGGACAAATAATGCAATCAAGAAATGGGCAGAAGACATGAACAGACATTTCTGCAAAGAAGACATCCAGATGGCCAACAGACACATGAAAGAGTGCTCCACATCACTCAGCATCAGGGAAATACAAATCAAAACCACAATGAGATACCTTCTCACACCAGTCAGAATGGCTAAAACTAACCAGTCAGGAAATGACAGGTGTTGGCGAGGATGTGGAGAAAGGGGAACCCTCCTACACTGTTGGTGGGAATGGAAGCTGGAGCAGCCACTCTGGTAAACAGTATGGAGCTTCCTCAAAAAGTTTAAAATAGAGCTACCCTATGACCCAGCAATCACACTACTGGGTATTTACCCTAAGGATACAAATGTAGTGACCCAAAGGGGCACGTGCACTGGAATGTTTATAGCAGCAATGTCCACAGTAGCCAAACCATGGAAAGAGCCTAGAAGTCCATCAATAGTTGAATGGATAAAGAAGGTGTGGTGTGTATGTATGTATGTGTATGTGTGTGTGTGTGTGTGTGTGTGTGTGTGTGTGTGTGTGTATACACACAATGGAGTATTATGCAGCCATCAAAAATGAAATCTTGCCATTTGCAATGATATGGATGGAACTAGAGACTATTATGCTAGGCAAAATAAGTCAATCAGAGAAAGAAATTATATGATCTCACTGATATGAGGAATTTGAGAAACAAGATGGATGATCATGGGGGAAAGGAAGGAAAAATGAAACAAGATGAAACCATAGAGGAGACAAATCTTAAGAGATCCTTAATCTCAGGAAACAAAATAAGGGTTGTTTGGGAGGGAAGGGAGAGATGGGGTGGCTGCATGATGGACATTGGGGAGGGTGTGTGCTATGATGAGTGCTGTGAATTGTGTAAGACTGATGAATCACAGACCTGTATCCCTGAAGCAAATAATACATTATATGTTAATTTTTAAAAAAATAAAGAAATGCAGAAAACAAAACCTATTAGTCTCAAAGGTAGTTTGTTAAAGGAAATGAAGAAAGGTGCTGAGGAAAAGGGGGAGTGCCCTAAAATTCTTAAGAGTACAGAGATTACCATCATGCCAATGTAGAAGTGACTCTGACTTGATGTTGCAGAATTTTGTTAAAAATCATTCTTCTGTCTTGAAAACAGTCTTTCTCATAACGTGTGTTCAGTTTTGCAGGCTCACTAGATTTTAGGATCAGTTTAAAGCAATTTAAAGATGATTCTAATTTTTCTATACTTTATCAAATGCAAAGCTTACCTGAAAAATATTAAAGTACAGTAAATATTAAATATATTGTCAACTTTAATATTACTTATTTTGTGAGTTTTGTAGTAGAATGGTTGATATTTGCAAAATATGCACAGAATCAGTAAAAGACTCATATTAATTTATTTGGAACCTTTTTTACAACCAAAAAAGGAGGTGCATCAGTTACTTGCATACTTTAAAGTTTAACACAAACATTTCCCTTGTAGATGTCCCAGTTCTTATGTAAGTATGTAAGTTATCTTCATGATTATAGTAGGCTAAAAAGGGACTACAGTGCTAACAGCATGTTAGTTTAAGAGTCATGTTTCTTAGTTCTTAACGTGAATTTTGGTATAATGAACTGATTTATCTATTCCTTAACTGTATCTTTTTTTTAACAAACATTAAATTTGTAATTCCTGTCAACATCATTTGACTGGATAAGTATGGGAGTAGTTTGAGAAGAGTGGTGGATGGTGGAGAGACATTCTTATTAGAGAAATTTTTCACAAATATATCTTTTATGAAGCTTATTGTTACTATATAAGATGGGAATAAGAACTTTAGTCTCAAGAAATTGTTGGCTTTCTAGAATTTTAATGAGAGTAAGTGGGAGACTACATTGGGTACCTAGTGATGTAATTTTGTTTACTATAGCTATGTTATGCTGAGAAGGGGAATTTCCCAATTTGCACTTATTTCCTTTTTTTTTTAAGGATACAACATAACCTTCTCTAAGTTTTGTTTTTATAGTTTTTCATTTAAACACAAAAATGGTTAATTAAAATTTTAGAAAATTTCACAACAAAGTGTGGTAAATGATCTGACTACTATATTGGTACTATTGATTATTCATTAATGAATCCTAATTTACTAAGATTTTATGTCAGACTGTTTTTATCTGATCTTCTTACTTCAAAGTGAAAGCTTTTCAGTGTGTGAGAATATGGGATTTTAAGACAATCTAGAATATTTTTTGTATTTAATCATTTGCTTTCTTTTTATCTATTTGACTTCATTCTTTTCTAAAAAGATTTTATTTACTTATTTGACAGAGAGAGAGACAGCGAGAGAGGGAACATTGAGTAGGGGGATTGGGAGAGGGAGAAGCAGGCTTCCCAGTGAGCAGGGAGCCCAATGCAGGGCTTGATCCCAGGACTCTGGGATCATGACCTGAGCTGAAGGCAGACACTTAACGACTGAGCCACCCAGGTACCCCTAGACTTTATTCTTAATTTTGTTTGTAAAATAATGTTCTTGCATCTATATGTAGTCTCCTTATCGGTCAGGTATTAAAAAAAAACCTGGGGGACACCTGGGTGGCTCAGTTGGTTAAGCAGCTGCCTTCGGCT
>NW_019154107.1:14206115-14233871 GCF_002288905.1 Enhydra lutris kenyoni | reverse complement strand
TGAGCTGAAGGCAGACACTTAACGACTGAGCCACCCAGGTACCCCTAGACTTTATTCTTAATTTTGTTTGTAAAATAATGTTCTTGCATCTATATGTAGTCTCCTTATCGGTCAGGTATTAAAAAAAAACCTGGGGGACACCTGGGTGGCTCAGTTGGTTAAGCAGCTGCCTTCGGCTCAGGTCATGATCCCAGCGTCCTGGGATCGAGTCCCACATCGGGCTCCTTGCTCGGCAGGGAGCCTGCTTCTCCCTCTGCCTCTGCCTGCCTCTCTGTCTGCCTGTGCTCGCTCACTCTCTCTCCCTCTGTCTCTGACAAATAAATAAATAAAATCTTAAAAAAAAAAAACCTGGTTTAGATAAACTGTTTTCCTTTATTAATATTAAAATTACCAAAAGAGTGGTTGTATCAAACATTTATTTGGAAACATATATAAGCATAGTTTATTTTCCCCTTCTTTAAGCTATAAAATTGTTTCACCACAATTTCCAGAGGCGATGGTATAATATAATTATCTAATAGTGTTAGTGATGTTTTCTACATTAAACTGTGCTTCCCTTTCATTTTCTAATTATAGTTTCCTGTATGTTAATTAAGAGTCTGAAGACAATCACATTAAGGAAATGTTTAAATAAAACTAGTAATTATTAGTATATTAGACTAGAAGAATAACTCAAAACCATCATCCCTTGATTGTTAGATTATAGTGTTTAAGGTGATACCTGATAGTAAGTCTGCTAAGGACTGTAATTAAATAGTACAGACTGATAACACAGACAAGGACTCCTCTTATCTATAATATTAATTGTGTAACTGCATTTATTAGTGTTTTGCTTTATATAGCTCATTAAGTATTTCACATGAGTGATGCCTTTTGAGTTTGGGCAACCAAATTTTGTCAGATTGTTAAAGACAGGGATTATAGTCAGTTTGGCTCACCTCAAAGCCAAACCTTTCATCTTCTCTTCACATCACTGTGAAGGATTTTTAGTGGCAGTAACTCTTCTAATTATATATTTTAATGGAAAGACATTTTGCAGCTGGTCTGTATGTGAGTGGGGCATAGAAATAATACTATTTGCAGTATTTCAGCCCCTCCATTCTAAATGAGTAGCTTTCCCCATAGTTGGACTCATTTCCTCTTCTCTTACGCTTTCCTCGGTTCTGGGCAGTTCTATTTATGTCTCCTATTTCTCCATGTGACACTTGGGGATAATGGTCTACACAGAGTTCACACTCCATAAATGTTGACAGACACATCATTCTTTGACTCCAGTCTCCAAACGAAAAAACTTTGTGCTTGTGTGTGTGTGTGTGTGTGTGTGTGAGAGAGAGAGAGAGAGAGAGAGAGAGAGAGAGAGAGAGGAAGAGGGAGAGGGAGAGATGGGGAGAGCGAGAAGGAGAAAGTCATAGTGGTCACTGTTGTGGGAGAAAATTCACCATAAAAACAAATATGAATAGGAATCTGGTCTTTATCTCTCATAATTCAGTGATGTTTAAGAATGAGAAAAAGTTTTAAAAAAAGCTATTTTAGTAAATTTATGTATTCACTAGGGGTATAAATTTTACATAAGCCTATTAACTTTTTTTTAAAGATTTTATTTATTTATTTGACAGACAGAGATATCACAAGTAGGCAGAGGCAGGAGAGAGAGAGGCGGAATCAGGCTCCACGCTGAGCAGAGAGCCCGATGTGGGGCTCTATCCCAGGACCCTGAGATCATGACCTGAGTCGAAGGCAGAGGCTTTAACCCACTGAGCCACCCAGGCACCCCACATATTAACTTTTAAAAGCTATTATTTAAAAAATTATTTTAAAAAAGCAATTGTATAAAAATTAGTGTGGTTGAAGAAACCTCTAGAATTTAGTCTACAATACTCAGGCCTTATTTTCATGGACTTAGTAAATTTCTATTACATTCAAGGCTGTTATATTCATGCCAAATGGGCTTGTAAAGACCCTCACCTAATATGCAATAAAAATTGGAGACTATTTATTAAACTTCATTTTGAGTTTTCATTCTAAACACAGGTTTTGCATGATTCTACTCTGGCTTCATGGCTAATGATGAATATACTTGATGAGGAATACTTCACTTTAAGTGGCAGTTCTGAAGTACTTGCATGGAAGGTGGTGCACAATTAAAATTATTCTAACAGTCTGTTATGCACTGTACACAAGTAATAAAATTAATGGATGCACTTGAAGTAATGATCATTTCCTCTGGGTGCAATATATTTATTCATAGATTATTTCAGGGGTTGTTTAGAATACGAGATGTGAATGGATTATGATCCCTTATCCCTGAGATTCTAATGTGCTACTACAAAATGGCTTCCATAAGTATTGTTCATAATGCCTGGTGAGTTAGTGTTTGTATTCTTAAGTAGCTAACAAAAAAATTAGAAAAACAGATGCTCAAATGATTGATACTTTAAAATTTGCAGATACTTACCCTTAAAAAAGGTCATAAAACTTAAAATTTTCAGTTGGGTTAAGGAACATGTAATTTTATAAAATACACATAAAATGGTTACATATAATAGTAAAATTATTCATGCTTCAGTATTCATTTGGGAAACAGTATCCTTATTTATTCTGCTAGTTTTAAGAGACTTTGTCCTAGTAGATAGCTAATTCATGAATCTGAAGTATTGGCATTTATAATTTTAGTTTAAGAGATATACATGTAGTAATGTGCCATGTACCAGGGCTTTTGATCCTTCCCCCAAGTATTTTAAAGCAAACTTGAAGTAAGAGAGACTGTGTGCATCCTTGTGTTTGGTTTTTTGTGTCTCTGGGTATTGCTACCCTAATGTTCATATTTGTATGAAGTAAGCTATTGATTTTGTGTTGCATAAGTTCACAACTACACTGTATTTATTCCTTACCTATTCTAAGCTGAGAACTCTATCAGATACTGCCTGCCAGTGGAGACCTTTTTCTCAGAGTGGTTTAGAGTTTAGAAGGACAGATCTTCCTTCTCTTGTTGAGCAGGAAGTATATTCACACATGAAACAATACAATATTTACATGCAAATCCTTCATAATAAGATATCTGATTCTCCGTGGTCAACATCTTATCTTTGCCAGTGACATGTGGAAGTTTCTGTTTTTAATTTTTGGCACAGTTGCCCTTTATTGTTTTAATTGCAAATGAGAATGGATGTATGGGCAAATATTTGAAGCTTTGCTAATATACTCATGAATTTATCACTGGTTGATATGATTTCTTTTAAAAATGTCTACACACACTTTCTATATCCCATATTAGTGCCATATTTTATAAAATTAGCACTAACTTTAAAAATATTAGTCTTTGATTTTTTTATAAATGCCCCCTTTCAGTCATTAAAAAGACCTCCCCTGACCAATTTCAACATTTGAAATCTCTTATCTCTCTTTTCTTTTTGTTGGCTACATATTATTTGCTGTAGCATTGATATTTATTATTTGCCTGTCATATGTCAGACTTTATGTAACTGCTTCACACATGTTAACTCAGAACCCTCATAGGTATCCTATGAGATCATTTCTATTTTAGCCTCATTTCATGGATGAGAAAAAGGAGATCCAGTGGGATCGAATAATTGAGCCTCATTTACCCATTTAGTAAAGGGAGTAAAATTTGAACTCAGTTCTGCCTAATACTAGAGCTCTTACTGTGAATTTCTGTAACTTTCTGTTCCCCTTCATTTATCCCAATAGGGAGATCCTTCTTTTACCTATTATTGTGTTTTAATCACCCTTATTTAGTTATAAAAATCAATATGTTAGTAAGTAGAGAGTATTATAGATTTCATAGTGGATTTGTACAAAATTTGCTTTTCTTGTTTATTTTAATTCCTTTTGCTGTGATGTTAGCATCTGGACATTTTTTTGGCCTGACATATTGAGCTGATAGTTTTGGAGAATTATCAACAAGGACACATTAAATTCTATCCCTAGATTTTAATAGATACCACAGGACCAATTGGTAGTTCATTATAGTTTTATTTGTATTTTCTGATTAGATTAGCATGTATTATTCACATGGAAAATTACTTTATGGTTTTATTTTTTCATTTGAGAGGGGTGGCTCTTTATATGATTGACTTATGTCAGGGACAGTGAGCTCATTTCCCTTGTATTTCCTTATAATTTAGAGAAATGTTAAACAAGACTCAGTGCAGTATCCGTTCATCAGTACGTTTAAATTACTTTAGCATCTCTGACCTGCCCAAGCTGGAATTGGACCACCATGGTCTTCCTTCTTCTAAGTGCTTATTCAAGTTTAACATATGCTGAGAATATTTCCTCTAAACATCTGATCATTTGTGTCCATGGCACATTTGAATCATTATATAACAACATTTCTCCCTTCAAATATTCAAATAATGTTTCAAAAATATAAGAAAGTTATCAATGCTGTTATAGCTGTATTTTAAAATGGATATCCAATTTAATATTTTTATATAATATAATTAAGAAAGTTACTATGTAATTTCATACATGTGTGTATGTGTGTGTAAGAACACCTAAGTTTTGTCAAGTAACTATAGAGAATATTTTATCACACAACATTACCTGATGTTGTCACTGTTTCTTGGTATTTATAGGATAATATATAGTTGGAGTGGCATTAGTAATCACATAGCACATTATGGTAAACTTAAATAGATTGAATAATATTAAAAGACACCAAATACCTAACACATAGTAGATTCTCCAGAAAGCTAAATGATAATGATGTGCTTGTGTTTCCATTTTACCTTTGATAGATTTTTTTTCTGCTTTAGTTTTGTTATAGATGATTTTAAAATTATCAGATCAACTTCCATATTTGTAAATGATATGTAAGTAATATGAAAATATTTTTTCATTTTAGAAAGGTTATTTTTAGTGCTTATTTCACTTCTTTTTTATTTTTATTTATTTTTTTAAACTTTTTTTTAAGATTTTATTTATTTATTTGACAGACAGAGATCACAAATAGGCAGAGAGGCAGGCAGAGAGAGAGAGAGAGAGAGGAAGAAGCAGGCTTCCTGCTGAGCAGAGAACCCGATGTGGGACTCAATCCCAGGACCCTGAGATCATGACCTGAGCCGAAGGCAGAGGCTCAACCCACTGAGCCACCCAGGCGCCCCATCACTTCTTTGGACCCATGGAAAATTGCACTGCCTTTCTATAGCAGAAATAGAGAATTACTGCATTTTGATAAAAACTCCTTTCTTTTTTTATTAAAATCCAAATAATAACATTTCAGCTAATTCCCAAACCATTTAAAAAACACAGAAGTTAGTTTTTCAATGTGCATTTCAATAGCATACATGATATTTAACAATTATTTGGAATCCTCCAAAAGATTATTTTGTCCGTGATCAATCTTCCAATTCCCTTCAGAGATTTGACCCTTTTTGTTTTGATTTAAATATATTCTACTCTTCTACACCTTATGTGTCCTTATTTATTATTTTATTACATGCATACTCTTGATAAGATGCATCTCTAATAATTTACAATCAGTAATCAAAAATCCTGTTGGTACTTCTATTTTTTTATCAGTAAATGATTTGTTCAAAATCCTTCATGAGATGAATACTTTTAAATTTGAGACACATGGGTTTTCAGATGTCTTGCAGTCTGTGGCTCAGTGGATATATTTTAAAAATCTTCTTTCTAGAGGGTGTTAATGCTGACAGCATCAAACAAGCCTCAGAACAACTGAACAGCCGGTGGATAGAGTTCTGCCAATTGCTAAGCGAGAGACTTAACTGGCTGGAGTATCAGAACAACATCATCACTTTCTATAATCAGCTACAACAATTGGAGCAGATGACAACTACTGCTGAAAACTGGTTGAAAACCCAGCCTACCACCACATCAGAGCCAACAGTAATTAAAAGCCAGTTAAAAATGTGTAAGGTAAGATTCTTTCCTCCTTTTTGGATCATGATCAAAAGGAATTTCTTGGCAATTTCCAGAAGAATAGCAAATTATTTAATAAAAAACATCCCTTTGAAGGGTTTAAACACAATAAAGGTCAAAATCTAAGTGAAGAAAATGAGTTTAAATAGATAATGTATGATGACTGGATCCTAAAAATGTAGATTTAGAGTACTTACACATGGCTAATTGATTTTGTCAGTTTGCAGAATGGTGAAGAAGTTTGGGAGTATGGAAACTACACATATCCTATGAGAAATGGCCAGTAATTTGGAGCTCATTTTTATGGCAGCTCATGTGCTAAAAACAAAACTCATTCATATGTTAAAAAAAGTGGAATCTACACAAACACAAGCAGTCGATGTACTGTAAAATTGGATATATGAGGAACATCTTTAAAATAAACAGTTCACTCAAATTAGGATAATTTGAGGAAGGTTTCCTTACCAAAATATTTCATCAGTGTGCTTGGAATATAGAGGAACCATAAGGCATAGTACAGTAACCCTGCATCAGAGCTGTAACTTCTGAGGCCCAAAAGGATTAGAGATAGATAAGTTACGGAAACCTAGAAGGAGTGAATTGGGCACCCATTGTAAAGACAACCTTAAGAGCCAACCCACATGCTATCACAGGAATGGATCCAGAAAAATCAATATGCTATTTCACTCTCCTCCCTGCCTCTAGAACCTGAATCTGGACAGGGATCCCCATTGGCTAAACTTAATCATTAGGCACAGTACAAAGAGCCCTAGTTTATAAGCGTCATTCTCCTGAGTTCTAGAAGTGGGCAGTGCATCCAGAGGGCCAGACAAGGTATAACTGGCACCAAGGAACCTGAGAAAGAGATTAAAAGAGTGTGTTTACAAATGTAAGAAAACCAGAGTTACACAATAATGAAGATCACTTGAACTTTTTGTATGGTTACTATGAGCTGAATGCTTTTCTTGGAAAGTGAGAAATTGGATAAATGAAATGGTTTCTAGGATGAACCTCAGTGATAGACTGAGATGGCTAGGTTTAATCTAAGAAGCAGAGAATGGAGGTTAATATGCATACTTTGAAAAGAATGGTTTAAATAATGGGAGATTGAAGATGGAGAGGTGACAAGGTTGCTTTGGAGGTGGTATTAATCCCAGGAAGGTATGGGAAATTCAAAGATACTTTGAAGGGAAAAGCAGTTGAAGGACCTGAAGATGTTTTATCTCAAATTGGTTCTGCAGATTTACTAGGAAATGACTAAACTCAGGAAATACATTTTTAGATAAAGAATATAGGACAGAAAGGCATTGAGTTTTTTAATGCAAATATGCAAATCAAGCGAGTTTCTATACTTAAAGACACATTTTGCTGTTAATAGAATCTGTGACTTTTGTTTTTCCTATGAATCCATGGAATACGCCACCTATATTATTTCTTGTAACAAAATCTGATGATCTTACCTTAACCTGTTTGTTGAAATTCAGGTATAAAAATTAACCAAAAAATCTAAAAAATACATTCACCCATAAAATAAATAGTCAACATCCCTAGTGTTGCCTGAGAGTGATACTAAGTGTATTAACTTGGTTCAACTGCCTGACAGATACCACAGGGTAATTGGTGGCTTAAACACAACCACCTCCAAAGAGCTGAAGGAAGGACAATGTGAATACTGGACAGAGAGGTGTGAGGGGTGGGAATAAGATGAAAGATGGAGTCCAAAAGACAGGCATATAGGAGACAAAGCAAGGACTCTTGGGACCTGGAGTATTTTGGTCTTTATCTGAGGAGCAAATGGAGATCATTGGTGGTTAACAAATCTTAAATATTCTCTCGAGGTTGAGGAAGTCATCCTGAGTGAAGTTATTTCTTTTTTCTGCATTCAGTCAGAAGATTCCAAATTTTGATGACATAATTCCATTCTTCTTCATCACTCCTTACTCTTTTTCTCTGCACCTTTGGTTGCTATTAACTTCATGAGTCACCTGGGGTAAAATATTTAGCAGGAAAAGATCAGACTCATTCACACAAAAGTTAACATATTATTTTGCTATGATTAACGCTAGGTAAATAAATTATTCCATCTTGTTTGTCAGTGCATTCTGTTATTTGGAGATGTTTTCTAAGATTAGACAGCAGTGTTAGCTCCAAATATAATGCTTTCCAGAACTGGTTCTTCTTATGGGGGTTAGAGAACCCTTTGGGAATTGGAAGAAATCCATGGATGCTTTTCCAAGAAAAATGAAAAAGTTTTTCCATCAGATAAACACAAAATTTTGAAGGATAAACAGACTCAGGGAAGATGCCTTACTCAGGAGGACTAACCACATTAAGGCCCTTTTGTGGAAATAATGAGTAATTGCTAACATCTTTTAAATGTTAAGTATTTCAAGTCAAAATGATCTCTCCTAAGACTTACTCTCAGAACTTTAAGGTCCGAATTGAACATTTGCCCAAATGTTTTATTAGTTTCCAAGTCCCCTTTGTTTTACAGAACACACTTTACTACACTGCAGGTTCCTTCGATAGCCCCCTAAACAGGAAGAATGACGGCCCTCCATCTGGCCAAATGTAAATCAGGTTCTTAAATGTTTCACAGCAGATGTCAATGCTACCATTTGTAAGCCTAGTGTACAAAGTGCATGTCTTTAATTCTATAATCAAAAACATGGAGTATTACCCTTTAGCTCTTGTCTTATCCTTTACATGTTGATATGCACCTACCTTCTAGCTCTTGATTGAGAGGCTTTATATTAGAATGGGAGATAGGGTCTTCTCCCTATTTATATACATGGCTTTAATTTTCACTTACCAAAATAATTTGGTTATCAGAGATTAACCTACCTGAATCAATTCTTATGTTATAACCACATAGCAACATTCCTCTGAAAGTTACCTTTTATCTTCTAAAAATTGTTAAAATGACAGTGCCCAGCAGGTAGTCCTGCTCCTATGAAAGAACCTTGGGATATATTTATCTTACTAAATCCTAACACAAAACTTACTCTCTCTAAAACAGTATGCATGCATCCAAAAACTAACTTGTTCTTTTTTTTTTTTTCTTTTTTTTTTTTCTTTTCACTTTGACTCCCCGGAAGCTCAGATTTACATTTAGTTCGTAATTACTGTAATTCTTTGCATTTTCCCCTTCTCCTAATTGGCTTGTTATCTGATTTTAAAATTTCAATTTTCCTTTTTTTTTTTTTCATTTTAAATGATAAATAATCCTGAAGTACTTTTTTCTGAAGGTAGCAGGCTATGTGTGAATCGTTAAGTAAGCAGCCATGGTAATAATACTTAAATAAAGAGCATTTGGACATTCTGTTTGAATTCCAATTATATGTGTAGCAGAGACATATGAATGGCAGCTTCACTGGAAACAAAAGAGAATGAAAACATTCTCATTTGAACAGCAGTGTTCCAAAGAAATATAATGCAAACCATGAATTTGAGCCACATATGTAGTTTTAAATGTTCTAGAAACAATACTAAAAGAGGAAAGAGAAACAGGTAAATGAATTTCAGTAATGCATGTTATTTAAAATGGTAAATTGAAAATATTACCATATCAAGATTCAATCAGTATTTAGAACTATGAGTTAATATTTGTATATTTTAATATTAAGTCTTCAAAATTCAGTGTATGTTTTATAATGACAGCACATCTGAATTTGGACTGGCCACATTTCAGGTTTTCAGTAGCCACATATGACTAGTAACTACTATACTGCACAGCAGTGGGTCCATATGATTTTATCATCCAAACTAGAGTACTCTTTGAGAGTGCAAGGAGGTATTATTAATAGTTACACCAGGACAAGAAAAGCAGAACAAACTCCACCCTAACTGAAGCAGTGGTAATTGCTTGTTCAGTCAGGAGAAGTAATGTGACCATATAAAAGATAAATAATTACAGATAAAATATGTGCATGTTTACATAAGTATTACATAGCTTATGTTATCTATGAAATATCAGTATATGAAGATAAATTTATAATGTAGTAGGTATGTCTGTAGATAGATATACTTTATATCCTTCACAAGTGAATTTAAAGAAAAATATTGTTCATTAAACAAGCTTAGAATTTGGAGCAAAGGCACAGTGTTTTGAGATAAGAGGGGTACAGAGGAACATTCATGTCTGATTGATTGAGAGAATATAAGGTCATTAATAGCATTTTTCAAGTGCACATTCATACCCGTTAATGCTGGAAATGATGTGATTTTGAAATTTAAAGACAGCTCTATATGATGGTATTTGTTGAGTGAAGAGCCAAGGTATTTTTAAATTTTTTTGATAAGGGCAATAAGCTAAGTTTGCATCCCTGCCTTCTAACACCTTTCTTTGCAAAAATGAAATCTATGCAAAATAAAAGTTTTCTTTGTTTTAATACTCTAAATTACGGTACAGGATGAAGTCCACCAGCTGTCAGCTCTTCAGCCTCAAATCGAACGATTAAAAATTCAAAGCACAGGCCTGAAAGAGAAGGGACAAGGGCCAATGTTCCTGGATGCAGACTTTGTGGCCTTTACAAATCATTTTAACCAAGTCTTTGCTGATGTGCAGGCAAGAGAAAAAGAGCTGCAAACAAGTAAGTAAAAAAACTTGAGATGGCTAACTCGATATTTTCCAAATTTAGTGTTTGTTGGAAAACGAGAAAATACTCACATGAAAGAGTCATTTCTAGCAAAGGAATGCACCATCCCTACATTCTGTAGTACAAAGGAATGAGATACCATTGTTGGAAAAAATATGTGTTATATTTTCATTTCTCCCCCTCACCTCCCATAATAATTTCATGACTTTGAGAAACAAATAAAATATATGTTTTATACAAGCATTAACATCTCCTTGGTGGGTTGCAAATCTAACAATCAAAGATTTTGAACACTGGAGGAAATAAAAGAGCAGTTGAAGCCCTCTTAGTAGGTTTTCATTAAATCCTCTTTGCTTTATGTACAGGATATTTAGCTAGGCTTCTTCCTAATACTTCTACCCAGTTTATATGAAGATTGTTATAGCTGTAACATACATGTAGCAACTGAAATTCAGCAAAGGGCAAATTATTCCCTGGGCTGCATTTCACTATTGGATCACTTGTCATTATGCAGTATCCTCTTTTTCTTATTTAATAGTAAAATATAACCTAGAAGTGGAGCAGTTACACAAATGGGTACCATTTGACCATTGAAATTTTTAAAATGTCTCTTTTGTTTCTCACCAGTTTGCTCTTAGAATATTAATAATACCTGGTCCAAAATAGTCCGACTCATCAGCTTAATTACTAAGACAAAAATTCTTTGACAGGTTTATGAGCATTTTCAAACATTAGTAAATGAGTTTTTGGTTCACCATCTGTACGTAGATATGTACATACAGAAAATTATAGAGTAAAATTGGATTTTAAGTCATTAAGATCAAAATACTTTTTAAAATGTCTTCCCTAAATTTGTTATGAGAAGCACAAGAACATGTATTTGTTTTCTATTAGAATTTTAATTAATTGGAAAACATGTTTTTTGACTACTTCTTTTTGTAAATATCCAAATAATTTACCAAATAGTAATTTTCTAAAACGAGTGTAGTGATATACATGAAACTTTCCCTGTTTTCCTGGTTTTTAAACTTTGATTTCTTGGTGAGGTCATGGAATGAACTAAGTAAAGCAAAAGATAAGTGCTTATTTTTTTTTTTCTTTTACTTTAAAGCCATTTTTGATGAAAGGTTTATTTTCCTAGTAGGACATCAGGTAATGCAACTTCACAGTGATGTCAGCTCCCTCTAGTGGATTTCAGTATACTTGTGGCTGAGCATCTATAAAATCAATTGGGGAAAAGATTGTGACTGTCCTAAATTTTCAAACATTGACCTATTTAACAATAATGCATTTCTCTTATCATAAAATCTGTAAACCTCCCTTAAAGTCAAATACACGTTAGTGGTTATATTGTAACTGCTGGGAAAAGGTGCTTATTCACTAGAAAATTATTTTAATTTACCCATACCTATTAATTATATTAAGGTTCAATAGTTTTTCTGTTTATTTAAAAAAATGTTCAGAATGTTGATGTCTGTTGACAGCTGAGCTTTGATTATGATGTTACAGTATAAATATATAATAATATATACTCTCTATCTATACAGCCATCAATCTGCCCATCTATATTATCATGTCTTCTCTTTTATCTTTTATACATATGATGATTATTCATAAAACTGCCAAAAATTTTCACTCCACTTATTTATAAATAAAATGTTCTCCTTATACTTTATTTACCAAAACATCGTTATCAGTTTTACTCTTTTGGAAAACTTGTCTTGATAATTAATAATTATTAGTTTAAAATGGATTCTATATATGAATTATATATTATATAATTTATATATCCATGTATAACTTATATGTTATATATGTATACCATATATAAATTATATGTATATGATTATATACAGTTCAATTATAATTTAATTATATAATTTATTTATATATATTTATATATTATAAATATATATGTAACTTAATATATTATGCATTGATATATAAATATTGTATACTTGTATATAAAAGGCAAATAAAAAATTCACCATATCAAGTCATATTATAGTTCAGTTTGTTAATTACCATTATTTCCAAAGAATTTTTACATATATATGCTTTACCTGCAAACTGGCACAGGGGAGTAAATCTGATTTTTTATATTACTCCACAGTACTTTCAACATATTCAGTATTCAGCAAATAAGAGCTAACACAAAGGGTGGTAATCCATTCTGAATTTCAACTTCTTTCCTTTTTTTCTTTCTAGTGTTCTCAGAATGAAACAAAAACCTGACTTCTTAAATGTATTTTGAGTAGTGAAAATTGGTCTAAGGAATTGCTGCTTGGTACCTGGCAGAGATGATATGAAAAAATAATATTGAAAGATAAAATGCATTCTATATTCATAGTGATTTTTAGTCTATAAATAAATACCTTTCATATGATTTATCTTTATTAGTCCTCACAGAGCAACCCTTTAAGAATGTTTTATTATTGCAGTGTCCCAAGTGACCTCGTGGACCTTGAATAACTGAGAGGATGAATATTAGATTGTATGAGAACTAGCAAGTATACATGGATGTTCATAGTGACATGATTCATGGTAACCAAAAAGTGGAACCAACTCAAATACCCATCAGCTGATGAGTAAAGAAAGAAAATGGCCTTCTCTATACAATGAAATATCATTCAATAATATCACAGACCTGTACCCCTGAAACAAATAATACATTATATGTTAATTTAAAAAAGTATAATGAAGCACCAATACTTGCTACAGTGTGAATGGACCTTGACAAGATGCTAAAGAGAGAAGCCAGCTGCAAAAGGCCATATTTTATATGATTCCATTTATAGGAAATGGTTGCAACTGACACACCTAGAGAGACAGAATGTAGATTAATGGTTGCACAGGGCTAGAAGATTGAGAGAGTACAATTATCTCCCAAAAGAGATGCCGGGAACCTTTCCTAGAAACTGCAAACTAGAAGGACTATGCTCTAATTTACATGAGTGTAGAAAAAAATAGCGCATGGCTTATTACAGGTGATCTCTTATTTTAACGAGGAAAGTTTTAAATGTACTTTCTACCTGTAAATATGAAAACAAAATTTGTGCTATAGTTTGCATTTATTTCAATTGGAAGTATATGTCATGTCAGGAAAATAATTCCCTCTCGCCCCGGGCACCCACCATTCTATTCTCTGCTTCTAGGAGTTTGGCTCCATTAGGTACCTCGTAGAGTGGAATCATGTGATATTTGTCCTCTGTGACTGGTTTATTTCATTTAGCATAATGCATTCCAAGTTCTTCCCTATTGTTGTATATGGCAGGGCTTTCCTATTTTTTTAAGGTTGAATGGTATTCTGTTGTGTGTATACGCCACATCTTCTTTATCCATTTACCCATTGATAGACATTTAGTTTCTTTCCATATCTTGGCTATTGTGAATAATACTGCAATGAATGTGAGACTATAGATATCTCTTCAAGATCCTGATTTCAGTTCTTTTGGATATGTCCCTAGATGTGGCATTGCTGGATTTATATGGTAGTTCTAATTTGTTTTTATACTGTTTCCTTTATACTGTTTCCTCTAGCAGCTGCACCATTTTATATTTCTACAAATGGTGGAGGGTTCCAATTTTTCCACATACTCCGCAGTTACTTGTTATCTTTTGTTACTTTTGATAACAGCCACCCCAGCAAGTGTAGGATGATCTCTCGTTGTGGTTTTGATATGCTTATTTCTCATAATTAGTGATGTTTAACATCTTTTCATCTATCTGTTTTCATTTGTATATCATCATATATCATCATTTTATTTGTATGTCATCATTGGAGAATGTCTGTTTAAACCCTTTGCCCATTTTTTAGTCAGATTATTTTTTTCCTGTTAAGTTGTGGGAGTTCCTTAGATATTTTAGATAGTAACCTCTAATCATTTACATGGCTTGCAATTATTTTCTCCCATTCTGTAGGCTGCTGTTTTATTCTGTTAATTGTTTCCTTTGCTGTAGAGAAATGTCTTGGTTTCACGTGGTCCCATTTGTTTATTTTTATGATAAATCCAAGCAGTCATTTCAGGACCAGTGTTAAGAAGCATTCTCCCTGTGTTTCATTCTAGGAGTTTTATGGTTGCAATTTTTCAGTTAAGGCTTTAATCTGTTTCGCGTTTACTTTTATATGTGGTGTAAGATAAGGGCAGCCTGCCTAACCCTAGATTTCTTTTTAAAGTTTTTATTTATTTACGACACACACAGAGAGAGATCAGAGCAGAGGAAGAGGGAGAAGCAGACCTCCTGCTGAGCAGACAGCCTGCCTTTGGGCTCCATCCCAGGACCCTGGGATCACGGCCTGAACCAAAGGCAGATGCCCAACTGACAGAGCCATCCTGGTGCCCCAGTAGCTGAAATTTCTAAAAGAATTTCAGTTGAGGAAATTCAGTTATCTGATACATAAATTTGAAAGCTCTAGCTAGTATGTTAGCCTCTAGCTGGTTTGTGACAAACAAGTAGAAGGGTCTGAGTGGAAGCTGGGAGATGGGAAGTTGTTGCTATGTATATAGGCCTAAGCTTAGACTAGATTTGTGATAAGGAATATAAAAGAAAGTGGAGACAGCCCTTGAAGAGGTGATGATCTGAGGAGGTGTGTGGTAGGAGACACTTTAACAAAATGACAGGGAGCGATTTGGGCTTCCTGTAGGGTTAATTCACGAAAATTTTAGGGCAACCAGCAGAAAATGTTGTCTACGGCCATAATTTCAAGCACCGTGGTTAGTTCCTGCTAAGATGCTGATCTAATGTGAAGATATTGAGACAAGGAAGGAAACAAAGTTTGTCTTAATCTAACTATTCTAGTAGTCCTAGGTCAGAAAATTTATCTAGTGTACTTTTATATTTAAGTAAGGAATTTTTTTATTCTAAGAAACAATCTATGTTGCTTTTCTCTGTAACTCCAGAAAAAAAATTAAGAGAACCTGTTTGTAAATGGACTTTTTATTGTTTTCTTCATTGATGCCATCAACATCAAGCATAACAAACATGTTTATTTAAGCTAGCTCTGTGATTTATATCATGAGGTATAAGAATTGCTCCTTGACCTTGAGAATCTTGGGAAATAGGCTAAATGCCAAGTGCAGAATAAAAGATTAAAAAAATTTAAATATTTAATAAGACTTTTGAAGACAGGATTACTGAACTAATAGGGCCAATTTTAGAAATAATATGGAAAGGGGGAAGGGCAGCAACCCCCCCAAACTTATGTTATATTGTAATAGTTGAATAGTGTAGTAGCTGATACTTACATAAACTTAGGTAGAAAATTGTGAGGAAAAACGTGGAGGATGAATCAATTATTCAAGCAGAGAATATTAGGGCATTGCTTGTGAAAAAGACCCAGATTTCAATTGATTCATTGGATACATGGCTTTTAAAAAAATTTTACAGTGATCTTGGATGAAATTCTCATAAACCCATCTGTTTTGCTCATATCGGAGCACTGAGGGCCTTTGTGGGAATGGAGCTTGAGCAGCAGGGACTTGTAGCAGAAGGAGCTGCATAAGCACAAAGGCTTGAATAAAGTGATATATTTTGGGTGGAGGATTTATGATGATGAAAAGGTGGGCTGAGAAGTTGATTGACTTCTAACCACAAAGGTCCTTGAGTGTCAAGCTAAGGTGTTAATTTCTGTGTTGGCATTGGAAATTAAATCTCCATGCTCAGAATTCCTTACTTTTTTCAGGTTTTTTAAGGTCAATTTTTAGTATGTTCATCATCATATATTGTAGGTCCTTGGGTCCCTTCTTCCTTCTGGACATCTTCTGCCAGTGTTAATATTGTAAAGAAATACTTGTTCTATGCCATGGTTGATGCCCTTTAATAAGGTTTGGAGTTGCAGAAAAAGATCTTTGTTGATTGTACTGTTTTTTTTATCATCTTATTAACTATGAGGGATAGAGAAAAGTTGGAATCTGCTTGGTATGGAGTTAAAAAGGATAGCTTCAATATGAGAAATTCCCAAAATAGATTTATCAAAGAAGTAGGAATATACTGTTAGTTAAGTTTCTACACACACACACACACACATTCACACACTTCATTTTTTATGCCATCACTAATTTCTACTTATAGATGATGAGAAATTCAAGTTAGAGTCAACTTCATATTCACAGCAGATGTTTCAATGTTTTAAAATGCTGTCACTATTTACAGACTACTAACATATATGCTCTCTTTCTTTCCTCAAATGGATTATTTCCTACAACTTCTATGTAAGCTCATCCACTATAAATAGAATGTGAACCATATACATAATTTAAGATTTTCTAGTAACTGTATTAAACAAGAAAAATGAAAGTAATTTTAATTGTATATTTTATGTAAATAAATGCATCCACATAATATTGTCTTAACAAAGAATCAAAATTAAATACTAAAGGAGTTTTTTTTACATTATTTTTATACCAAGTCTTCAAAATCTGGTGTGTATTTACATGTGCACAACATCTCAGTTCATACTGAGTTCAATATTCCTTCTCTCTACTCCATCACTTGCATGACAGTTAAGTACCTTTATTTTTCCTGAGTGGCTTTAATTTTGGGGAGAGAAAGAGAGTTGTGATTTTTCAAAAAAAAAGTGCCATAACCTAGTTATGTATAACAAAACACTAGGAATCCTTCACTAGTATTCTTAGGTATGTCTGATTTAAACGAGATAAACTCTGTGGCTTATAATCACTTTTCAGCTACTACGAGGTAAATCATGTTAGCTAATGAATGCTTTTTTACATTTAGAAGGAACCTATACAAGTAAAGGTATCCTTGGCTTTAATTGTATATTGTAAACCAAAAAGTCACACATTTTATTTGCAGTCCAGACCTACCCTCTAAGTCCTGGGTCCTTATGCCCAGCTACTGCCTTGCCTTTCCAGTTAAATATCTCAAGGTATTACAAACCCAGTGAATCCAAGAAGATAAACTCATAATAGACAACTCTGCAACTGGCAACTACTTCTGCTTTGACCCCTCCAATATCAGGGACAAGAACCAAGGTTTATGGAGTTGTACAATCAGGAGTCATGGAATCATCCTTGCTATTCCCTGTTCCTTACTCATTTTCTCTCCTGTTTCTATTCAGTCTCCCAGCTTATGTGATTTTATCTCCAAAATAGTTCTCACATCTGGATTCCTTTTCATATTCATGGTCATTGTGTTAGTCCAGCCTACTGTGTTTTCTTGCTGGACCACTAATTTGCCTCCCCTTCATCCATTCTTGACACTGAGAATTCTATTTTCTATGGTTTAGCTGGAATGATTTTTCTTACGGAAAATCTAACCATGTCACTTCTTTGTGTAATACATACAATGACTTTCTTTTGCTCTTAGTTTGAAGGTACGTAAAAACTGTTGCCTACTTACAGTCACAGCCTTATTCATGCTTATATTCTCCCCACTTTATATTGACCTTTCATTTTCTGAAAATTACACTATATTCTCCTCCTCAGAGCCCTCCATATTCTCCCAGAAGCCCTAGCAGAGCTAAATTTTGCTCTTCCCCATCTTTGCCCAACAGTTAATTTTTATGAGCTCCCAGTCTATATATGATGTTCTTAATATTTACTGTCATAGCACTCTATTTTTTGCTTATAAAATTAATTACAATTTGATCAGAACTGTATTAGAATATTATATGACTCCATGAGTAAGGTGTGAAATCAGTGAATGCAGGGATTCTGTTCTCTTAATTATTGCATCCTTAAAATATATCTCAGAGGTTGAAATTGATAATAAATAGTTTGAAATAATAAATTATATATACTATATTAAATATATACATGTATTTCTCTAATTTGTATGTATGGGTACACAAATAAAAAGATATAAGCATTTTTTTTGACGTAGTGGTGGTCATATTTCCATAGACACAAACTAACATTCCTGGTCAGGATATAATAAAAATTGTTATTCTATCAATTGTTCTGTTCCAAAGTGATACAGTTGTGGACATGATTTTGTTGTTTTTCAAAAGAATTCCAGAAGAAAACCAAAATGTGTGTGTGTGTGTGTGTGTGTGTATACACACACACACACTCTGTATACACTGTGAGATTCAATGCACACATTTTCTTTAACATTTGTTAATTTTGCCCAACTAACACCTTGTAAATTTACAAATGAATTGCATTAGGAAAAATTGCAACTAAAGAAAGTCTACCTTAGTAGTCTAGAAACTACGAAGTGAGAAAGGAGATGAGGAATAACCAAAGTCAATTTAAGCTACTCAGTGTTTAAAAACTCCCATGGGGATTAGACAGATTCAGTAGGTGGGATAAGAAGAATGTCTAAATTCTCCTCTTGTTCACATTCTGAGCTTCACCAAATACTGGTTTTCTCCTGTGTTCCTGGCAAAGGCATTCTTGGTTATATTTTCCAACATGTAGTTATTTATTTAACAAATACTGATTCCTTGCAAGACACTGTACTGGTCATTGGGGATAGATTGCTAAGCTAAAACCACATGCTTTTTTGCTGCCATTATGCTTGCAAACTGGGGAAAGACACAGCCATTAATCTTAAAATCAAGCTGGTATTTTTATAATTACAATTGAGATGAGTGCTTGAAAAGAAAAGGCCAAGGCCATGGCTCTGTTACTAAGGAAACTTATCCAGACTGGGAAGGTCAGCAAAGATTTCCTTGAGAATGTACTGCTTAATACAGAAGCCAGAGGATGAATAGGAATTTATAAGACTAGGGGGGGTAGTATGTGATGGGTAATTAAGAAGTAGAGAAGTCTTATTTCCCTGGAACACAGAGGGAGGTGGGTGATGAAAGATGAGTCTGGAGAGGTGGATAGTCTAAGGGGTCTTATATGAGCCAAGTATGAGGAGTCTAGAAAAATGAAACAGTATTGATAATTTTTATGCTGTGGTATCTCATTGTGGTTTTGATTTGTATTTCCCTGATGCCAAGTGATGTTGAGCATTTTTTCATGTGTCTGTTGGCCATTTAGATGTCTTCTTTGGAGAATTGTCTATGCATGTCTTCTGCCCACCTCTTGATTGGATTATTTGTTCTTTGGTTGTTGAGTTTGAAAAGTTCTCTATAGATTTTAGTTATTAGCCCTTTATCAGATAAGTCATTTGCAAATATCTTCTCCCATTCTGTAGGTTGTCTTTTGGTTTTGTTGAATGTTTTCTTTCTTTTTTTTTAAGATTCTATTTATTTATTTGACAGACAGAGACCACAAATAGGCAGAAAGGTAGGCAGAGAGAGAGGAAGGGAAGCAGGCTCCCTACCGAGCAGAGAGCCCCATGTGGGGCTCGATCCCAGGACCCCAGGATCATGACCTGAGCTGAAGGCAGGGGCTTTAACCCACTGAGTCACTCAGGCGCCCCTGTTGAGTGTTTTATTTGCTGTGTAAAAGCTTTTTATGTTGATGTCAAGTCCCAGTAGTTCATTTTTGCCTTTGTTTCCCTTGCCTTTGGAGACATGTCTAGCAAGAAGTTGCCAAGGTCAAAGATGTTACTACCTATGTGCTCCTCTAGAATTTTAATGGATTCTTGTCTCACATTTAGGTCTTTCATCCATTTTAAGTCTATTTTTGTGTGATGTGGATGGAACTAGAGGGTATTATGCTAAGCAAAATAAGTCAATCAAAGAAAGACAATGATCCTATGATTTCATTCATATGTGGAATTTAAGAAACAAAACAGAAGAGCATAGGGGAAGGGAGGGAAAAATTAAACAAGACAAAAATCAGAGAGGGAGACAAACCATAAGAGACTCTTAATCATAGCAAACAAAAATGAGGATGGGGTCGGGGCGCCTGGGTGGCTCAGTGGGTTAAAGCCTCTGCCTTCGGCTTGGGTCATGGTCCCAGGGTCCTGGGATCGAGCCCCACATCGGGCTCTCTGCTCTGCAGGGAGCCTGCTTCCTCCTCTCTCTCTCTCTGCCTGCCTCTCTGCCTACTTGTGATCTCTGTCTGTCAAATAAATAAATAAATAAATCTTTAAAAAAATGAGGATGGGGTAACTGGGTAATGGATATTAAGGAGGGCATGGGATATAATGAACACTGGGTGTTACATAAGACTGATGAATCACTGAACTCTACCTCTGAAACTAATAATACACTATGTGTTAATTGAATTTAAATAAAAAATAAAATACAATGAATGCATGATCCCAAGGGAAAAAATATGCTGTGATGTAGCATCATAAATCAGTTTTGCATTTTCAAAAACTGAGTGTAGTGGTTGATTGAAAGGAAGCAGGAGCATGTATGGAGAGATTAGGAAGTATCTTACATTATATGGGCTTTGCATGTACTAGGTAACTTACATGTGAGATGCAAAGATACTTTTGATCATTTCAGAAGTCATCTGCCTTCTCAGAATAGAGGGAAGGTTGGCTTAGCTCTCAGTGGGAGAACTTTATGTCTTGTACCTGAATGCAGTTATACAGAAAAATCATCAACAATTCAGAGACAGAAATGGTTGATTTTTCATTACACAGAAGGCGTCTAAAGAAGGGAGATTATATCAAGACCTCCCCCAGAACAGAGGCAGACTTGAGGGTAATATTAGAGTCCATTGGGTAGCTATTACCATAGCTTTTCAGATAAAAGTATTTCCTGATCGATGAACCTACATGTGGGCAATGAGATAGCTAGTTCAGAAGCTATGTACTTGGTAGGTCTTCTTTCAGTTCTAGCTCCTCCCTAATGCAATCCATCTGTGAAACACCTGGAATGTTTACTAGGGATCCAGATAGCAAAGGAAGAAATGTACCTGAACATTCTGAATGAAAATATGGAATAAGAAGTTCCATCTATGCAATACCATAAACAGTGTCCACATGTAATGATGGCCTGGATTTTCAATACTTTATCATTTTAAAGGGAATTTACATTACTGTGTAATGTAAATTATATATTGAATAATGCAAATTAATGCATACTTTGTTAATATTTTGGCTAAATTAATGGAAAAATATCAAATTATGATTATTTCCTAAGTTCTAAAAATTCATCAAATTTATTAATCTTTTAGAATGTTTCAGTGTTTATCTTTTTTCTGGATTTGAGAGACTTTGATTTTATGCTGACCTGTGCTTTTCAAAAAGCAATGGATTCTTTAAATTTATGGCATTGATCTATCTATCTATATACCTATCATTTTCCTTCTTCTCTCCCTCCCTGAATTCTGTGCATAGATGGATGCTGACTGAGTTATGGACAGTTATGGACAATCTATAATATTATGATATCTCATAAATTAACTGTTTTATACTTCTGCCATGCTTATATTACCTTAATACTTTATTGATAAGCTGACAAATCTGAAAATTTTTCTTTCTTCTCATTTAATGTAGGTACAGTTTTAACTGTGTAAACAATTATAGTTGTATAAAGTATATATACACATATATTCACATATGGTTTAAAGTTTGTACGTAACTATGTATACACACACACACACACTGTACTCAATGTATTTTTCATTCCCTAATTTATACTTATACTTTTCATTCCCTAATTTATATTTATATATAAATTTATATATATATATATATATATATATATGTATACATATATATATAAAGGGAAGTATGCTGCTAAGTAATAGGTTTGACTTTGAAACCAGACAAACCTGGTTTAAAATCCTGGCTCTACTATTTACTAGGTTCTTGTATGTGAGCAAATTACTTGACCTTTTTTTGTAGCCTCAGTTTCCTTGGCTCTAAATGAAAATAAAAATGCTTATCTCACATGTGTATTGCAAGAATGATAATATGGATAATCATTATTAGAGTTTCTGATACATATTAAACACACAGAATTTTTTAATAAAATAAGTGACATGATGTAGTTAAAATATCAACTGCTGTGCATGATACTTTCTGCAAAAGCAAATGCTGGCACACAAAGAATAGCCTTCAAAGTCAATATACATGAACTCTCCTTGGTTTCTCCAAGTACAGTCTCTGTTATCATGCACACATTACTTAGCCTCTATGTTTTGTCATTTCATTACCTTAAAAAAATTACTTTAACAGCATAAACCTTCCAAGTCTGATGTGAGGATTCAGTGTTTTGTGTGTGTGTGTGTGTGTGTGTGTGTGTGTAGTTTCTGTCCAAGTATCATACATGAAGTAGGATTTTATCTTCAGTATCATCATCACATTCTAATTTGTATCTTGTATCTTCACATTTTCACAACTTGCTGATATTTGTAATTAGAAGTGTGATTTAGTTTCTAACAACTTAGGAAAACATAATGACAAAGTATAAAATAATGAAATGATTCTCTTCTTTTGCCTTTTGATAAAGTTTTTGACATTTTGCCACCCATGCGCTATCAGGAGACCATGAGTACCATCCTGACATGGATCCAGCAGTCAGAAACAAAACTCTCTATACCTCAGGTCACTGTTACTGAATATGACATCATGGAACAGAGACTCGGAGAGTTACAGGTCTGTGAATATTTGAATGTCTTAAACAATGTAGTGCAGATATCATTTATCAAACAGTCACATTGGTGTAACCTTTATTTTTTACATTGGTGTAATATGAAAATAATAAAAATAAAATAATTGTGGTAGGTATGATAGTTTGAAATTGGAAAAGTGAAGATGAGATTTTTAAAAATGTAATATTTTATGCATTTGTGCTTTCTCTCCATAAGACAAAAATTCTTTCTTTGAAGAGACAGGGTATGTGTATGAATTATATTATTTCTTATTTAGTAATTATTTTCAGGTACAATGATTTTGATTATTATAAAAGTTGTGGTATTATTCCCCCTTTGGCTTGCTAATTTAGAACTCCTTTCACATTTCCATACATACAGTGGTAAAATCTGTGTAGTTATAAAATAAATTTTAAACATTAGCCTTATGTAATATCATAACTATTTTTCGAGTTCTATTTACATTTTTAGCAGCCTTATATCGAGTAATAGAAAAATACTAATATGGTAAATAAAAAAAATTAGGAGGTTTCAGAATATTTTTCCTGCTAATTCTGAAAAGTTTGTGTTGCATGCAGTCACGTTTTATTTTTTAAGTCAAGAAAGCATTTATTAATTATATTTTGGAGCTATGTGTACATTTTGAGAGCTAAGAAAAAAATAAAAAAATAACTTTTATATGAAGAGTTCTTTTTCAAGAATTAAATATTATTTCTTAAAGTTATGTTACAGCTATTTCTTCAAAGAAATCTCTGTTTAAACATTTCTCACTATATATTGCCCTATTTAGACTGACTGTGTCCTGTGCTATCACATCAAGCAACCTATAACTATTTGATCTTGTTTTTTTTAATCTTCTTTTTAATACTTGGAATGATTCCAAAATTTACTTTGAAGAATAGTGATGTAATAGAACTATAAGCTTAAAAAGAGTACAAAGAATACAGCAACTAGAGGAGTAGATTGAGTATACACAAAATGGTGTATAGATGAGTAGAAGAGTATACTTGTACTGAAGAAACATTGAAGAGAAAAATTATTTATAACTATTACTGAGGAATTGTATCAAGTAGCTGAAAAAAATGTCATTAGAACTTTGTGTCAAATGTTACACCAAAACAAAATACCACATATATTAAAAAGTTCAAAAACATTTAATAAGGACAAATTTTAGAGAAATTTTTGAGTAAAATATTTTAAAACATACAAGAGAGAAGCACACAAACCAATGGACACAATTGCAAACATGGTAAAAATACCAGACAATTTAAAAGAAAGATGAAACCATGGAAAAAAATTGTCTGAATAAGGGAGAATCATTAGTAATGAATTTACAAAGAGAGGCATAAACAACCATTAAACCTATGAAAATTTATAATTCAAATTATAAAGGATGAAATACAAATGAATAACATGGAATACCATTTTTCACATCTAACTTGCAAACAAAAAGATATAATAAGTGCAAGTCTGGCAGCAATGAACTGCCTTCTCACTTTCTGGTGGGAATATAAATTGAATTACAGTTTTACTGAGAAAACCTTTCATTACTTCCTGATAATGTACAAAATAATTAATTGTGATATGCATGTGAATACTATTTTCATGAAGTCTATATCTTAAGCAATAATCAGAATACATGAAAAAATAGAAAAATAGATGGAGATAGATAGATGGGGAGATTATAAACATAATTTATAGAGGTGGAAAATTAGAAGTTAATTTGTGGAGTTAATAATGGGAAATGGTTAAATGAACCAGAGACGCCATTAAAATTTATGTTTTTGAAAAATACTTAATGACGTGGGAGAAGACACAAAAATAAAAGGCCTAGCTCAAAATGTAGTTATATGTATGCTAGATATTGTCTAAATAATAAATCAAATTTAATGAAGTAAAATTATAGCAAAGTAAAAAAAATTAAAATATCACAAAGTAGGCATATTCTACAACTATAAAAGGTATGCATTTGGCATATTTGGGGAGTATTATAGATCACATTATAAAAGAAGAGATGATTGTGTATGTGTGTATATAATATATTCACATGTTCAATAGTTAGAGAAACACAAAGTTTATGTAAAATCATATATAAATAGGTAACTTTTCCATGTTTTATCTTGATCCTTTATTACTCTTTAGCTAGAAAGTAATAAATAGCAAGTAGAAAAACCCTAAAGATAGATATTCTGTTATAAGCTATTGCATAGGTTACACAGGATAATTGTAAAACCAACTTTAGAAATTTTCCCCAAAATTATCCTAGAATTTCATTATAACACTAAAAAAAGTCTTGTAAAAAATGTGAAACTTTAGTTAATTGGCATTTGTAGGCCATCTGTCTGATAACTTACTCAGTTTTGTTATCCCATCTATCTATATGATTTAGTTATGTTATTACCTAGAGAGTGTTAGAAGTTGTCTTACTAAAGACTTGGTGTAATTGAATTAACTCCCTAACTATATTATAAATATAGATATTAATATCCAGACATGATGCAATAAAATTAGGTGTGCTAGAACTCTGGTTCATTTAGATATAGTTAGGGTTATTTTTGACATTGTTCCTAAAAAGAAGCATAGATTTTTAAATAAAATATTTCTGTGCAATTACTCTTAGGGTAAACAGTAGAATTTAAGTTACTCCTAATCATTCTGTAACTGATGGCACATCATCTATATTTTTAGATGTTTGAATCACATCGCTTTCACTGTAAATACATTTAAGTGAAACTTGTAAGTGAAACTGTGCAATGAAACTTGTTATTTTTCATCAATTAGTATATGTGTGGTTTCCTTTTTTAAATTTGAGGCTTTACAACGCTCTCTGCAAGAGCAACAAAGTGGCCTAAACTATCTCAGCACCACTGTGAAAGAGATGTCGAAGAAAGCACCGCTGTCTGATATTAGCAAGAAGTATCAATCAGAATTTGAAGAGATTGAGGGCCGCTGGAAGAAGCTGTCTTCCCATCTGGTTGAACATTGCCAGAAGCTCGAGGAGCAAATGGCTAAACTTCGAAAAATTCAGGTAATCCAAGCTTGAACTCTTGTATTCATTTGTTTTCCTGGCTTGTTTCTCCCCTAATGATGTGTTCTAAAATTTAAAGGCAAATAGAAATTTAACCTCTATAGTTCTTCAAAGTGAGTGATAAGATCAAAAGACACCCATTTTTCTCAAATGAGTGTATCTTGCTTATTTCTTTTAAGAAAACAGTAGTTAAGATTTCACCTTTCTAGATTTTCTTAAGAATTATTATTTTTTGCCAAAAAAACTGATGGGACTTAAATATATTTTTAGCTTAATATTTTTCAAAACCAGTCTCTCCTTTAGCCTGGCTGCTTTTTAAAATATAGATATCACTTAGCTTATGAATAGATAAAAAGTTATCTGTCATGGAATATAGTCATATCATTTTATCTGCATATTTTGCCTATAATTGTTTTTATAAATTTGACCTCATTACCTTCCGGCGACCAGCTCCTACTGACTTAATTCGTTTGAATAGTGCCACTGTGCTCCTAATCACCCAAGCTGGAAATGGTAAACCAACAATTACATTCTAGTCTAAAGCCTAAAATATTTACTGAGATAGGTAATACCTCTCTTACAGTGTGAATTATTGTGAAGAATATTAATGCTTTGACAGCATCATGGCATAATGAAAAGCATTATGAACAAGATACTTCTGGTTGAAGTCCCAGTGCAGCTATTAGTTGTTTGTTTTTACCTTTTAGAAACCAAAAGAACGAGTCCTGAAACAATCCGTAAAGTAAAACATACATATGAACATATCTCTGCATATAAACATATGTGCACACACATATGTGCAAACCCATTTTTCCCAGTACCAGTGGTTAAAGAGGGTATAAATACATGGTCTTTGCCAATAAGGAGCCCACAATCTAGTGAAGGGAATAGGTGTGTTAGTTCCCTATTGCTGCTGTCATGAATTACTGCAAATTTAGTAGCTTAACATGGCACCAATTTATTATCTTATAGTTCTGGAGGTCAGAAGTCCAAAATCAGCTGCAGTGGGCTAAAATCAAGGAGTAGATAGGGCTATGTCTTTTCTGGAGTATTTAGCAAAGAATCTGTTGCTTTGTCCTTGTTAGCTTCTGGAAAATGGTATTTCTCCCCTGATATCTGCATCTTCTCTATTCAAGTCAGCAGCACAGCATCTCAGGGCCTCTCTATATGTCACACTCCTGACCCCCTCTTAATAAGGACCCTTGTAATTACATTGTGCCTAGCTAGATAACCCAAAATAACCTCTCCATTTCAAAATATTTAATCTCATCTGCAGAGTATTTTTTTTTGCCAGGTAAGGGACCATATTCCCAGGTTGCAAGAATGAGGGCATGAACATCTTAGCGAGGTCATTATTCAGCCAACACAGGAAGTAAATTAATGAGTATGGTAAACATTACTACAAGAGACAGAAAAGAAATCCAACATCAGCTGGGCAAAGGGGCTATGCAATGTTCTTGGAACATGTGTTATCTGGGCTACACCTTGAACAAGTAGAATTCAGTCAGCTGATAAAGAGGGAAAGAAGGTACCTCACACGATGAAGCCATATATTCACTTAGCCAGAAGGGGTTCAGTCTTGGAGAGACAAAAATATGTTTGGAGATTAATAATGCATGTGATTAGGGGCACCTGGGTAGCTCAGTGGGTTAAAGCCTCTGCCTTCGGCTCAGGTCATGATCTCAGGGTCCTGGGATTGAGCCCCACATCGGGCTCTCTGCTCAGCAGGGAGCCTGCTTCCTCCTCTCTCTCTGCCTGATGCTCTGCCTACTTGTGATCTCTCTCTGTCAAATAAATAAATAAAATCTCA
>NW_019154107.1:14135819-14206015 GCF_002288905.1 Enhydra lutris kenyoni | reverse complement strand
AGGTCATGATCTCAGGGTCCTGGGATTGAGCCCCACATCGGGCTCTCTGCTCAGCAGGGAGCCTGCTTCCTCCTCTCTCTCTGCCTGATGCTCTGCCTACTTGTGATCTCTCTCTGTCAAATAAATAAATAAAATCTTAAAAAAAATGCATGTGATTAGAAAAATGATCTAGGAGTAGATAATGATCCCAGATACCATGCTTTAGAATATGAATTACAACCTAGTGGTGATGGAATTAAAAATAAGAATTTGGAACTGTTACTGCTATTTTAAAGAGGGAGAGATGATAATATTTGTGTCTTCAAAGCATCACTGTGATAAGAAGAAGGCAGAGTGAAGAAAAATACTGACACCTATGTGGAGAATGGATTAGAGTAGGGAAAGATTGAGACAGACAGCAAAATGAGCTAATGTGGTAATCAAGGAGCCAATAATAAGATCTGAACTAGATCTTAGAAATGTGAAACCAGACTCAAGAGATATGAGCAAGATGATGATGTTGAGATCTGAAGTTCTTAGATTTAGTCAAATGCTTTTAAAAAGCATTAGTATTAATCAAATTGAATGAGTAGCTTTCTGGGAAGCACACATTTTCAACAGAGGTTTAATTAGGAAGGGAGGAAATAGCACATCTGGGCGGCAGATTTGAATTGTGTGGGAAATAAAGGAGCTCGAAAATCACATTTGAAAAGTAGCAAAGAAAAAAAAAACAGGGAGTGGGGGGAAGCAATATGTGAAAGAATAATGGGAGGTACTTGGCTATTTATAAATGATAAAAGTTGACATTTTTCTCCTGATCATTACTTCAACCTGGTCAGGCAAATAGAAAATTAAAATCAGAGGTTTTCTCTTCAAAGATGACAAAATCTTGTGTTCTGAGAAGTTCCCAACTGGAGGGACTATTTATTTATTTATTTTTATTTATTTTTTTTTTTAAAGATTTTATTTATTTTTTTGGCAGACAGAGATCATAAGTAGACAGAGAGGCAGGCAGAGAGAAAGAGAGAGAAGGAAGCAGGCTCCCTGGTAAGCAGAGAGCCCAATGCGGGGCTCGATCCCAGGACCCTGGGATCATGACCTGAGCCGAAGGCAGAGGCTTAACCCACTGAGCCACCCAGGCGCCCCTGGAGGGACTATTTAAACTGTCAACTGTAGAAAACAATTTGTGGAAGTTCAGGTTTAGGGGAGGCTATAAAGACGCCATTACATTGAGTTTATTGTTCATAGTTTGTTTTATGTACTGTAAGGGCACATTGTTAGTATTATCATGAGTTGTTTTGTAACTTAAAATTTCTCTAGAGGGGGATATGATTTAATGTTCTCAAGAGTAACATCATAAAATGACATTTGGTAGTAATTTTTTATTTTTAACAATAGCAGACTTCATACACCAGTGCTCATACTGTAGACCATAAAAATGTAGTCTTAGTAAAAATATTCTTTTCCTGAAGAGCTACTTAGAGACATCCTTCAAACACAGGAATTATTTCTGGGCTTGTGTTCATACATATCACTGTGATGAATTGTGTTAAGAGAAATCAGCACCCAGTATGGCTTAAAATGGGTCTCTGATTCCAGAATCACATAAAAACTCTGAAGAAATGGATGGCTGAAGTTGATGTTTTCCTGAAGGAGGAATGGCCTGCCCTTGGGGATCCAGAAATTCTGAAAAGACAGCTGAAACAGTGCAGGGTAAGATTTTTATATGACCCTTATCATATGAAGACTTTTATATGGAAGTTACGATTTGATTTTATCAGTGGTCCTTAACCAGAGTGATTTTGCTCCCCTGAGGGACATTTAGCAACCTCTAGAGACATTTTTATCACAAACTCGAATGGGGTTGATGCTACTAGTGTGTAGTGGATAGAAGCCAGGAATGCTCTGTACATATTCTATCATAGAGAGACCGAAAAGCCTCTCACAAGAAAAAGTAGCCGGTCTAAAATGATAGTTGTGCCAATGTTGAGAAACCAGGTTAAATAAATGAGGAACAGAATATCATTATCTTTTACTCAACACTCAGAAGATTATTTTACTATAAAATACGGTTTAACCTAAAGGCAAAGAAGCCTTTGAGCTATTTGTTATATCTTATTGCAGATTATTAGTCATACTGTGTTGCTCTGCCCAGGCATATTGCACTGGACATAATATTACACAATACAGATTTTTGAAATAATATTCAATATACCATTGTCATGCAGCAGAAAGATAGTAATCTAGCTCTTTAAGGAATCTTCTTTGCAAATACAAGCTAAGAAAAAAGAAAACAAACCCAGCTTACAAATAACCTTCACACCCATCATGCTATAAACAATTGCTGCAATATCTTGCATCTGAAAACCAAAATAATTTCAAAAATAGTAATGTATAAAGCCCATCGTTTTCACACATTTTTCTAACAAGGAATATTAAATTTCTTTCTTTTTGTGTCTGATCTAAGTAGACTATAGATAATTCCCTACTTGACTCACACCAGGAAAACCACTGAACAGTGTTGGTAAGGCTGAGAGATAGATATGTCTATATCTATAGGTGGGTGTGTATCAGAATTAAATTCTTTACATTCTTTTAAGAAATAAAGGCTTGATTTCACGGGTAATGTCCTGAGTCCTGATTATATGTTTCCTATCTATGTGGCATTTCTAGTATGTTATAGCAACATTTGCTTTAGCTTACGTGGAATTATTTCCTTAGCTTTTAGTCAATGATATTCAGACGATTCAGCCCAGTCTCAACAGTGTCAATGAAGGTGCACAAAAGCTGAAGACCGAAGCAGAGCCGGAGTTTGCCAGCAGCCTTGAGACAGAACTCCGAGAACTTAACACTCAGTGGGATTACGTGTGTCGCCAGGTACAAACAGCTTCTTTCACTATGCCTTGTCTCTACTTAATTAAGTCAGATTTTCTTAATATCTCCCTTGACTACTGCCCTTTTAGAAAGTTTAATCTCTGAATATGTTGATGCTTTAAAATCTAGTGAGTTCAATTTAGCCTTTGTCTACTATAAAAAAAAAAACACTTTTAGAGTAGCAATTTTAAATAGTATTTCTTCATCTTACTGGAATCCCAAGATGACCTTCTTGAAGAATGAACATGCTGAACGGTAAGGTCCTGGGTCCTGTTTTCAGGCATGATTTTCATTGAATGTTTTCTCCAGTGCATAACTTTATAATAGTAATTGGATTAGCAGAACATATTTTAACCTTGTAGACTTCGTGCAGGGATAAAATGAATGACTCATCTATGTGTATGTACAAATATGATAATTTTCACTTCTGATTATTAAGATAGGCAAGCTTGGCTTCTTCATTATATTTATTTCAGTAAATGAATTAAGATTGGAAATAGTTAAAATCTCAGTGGGAGAAATAAAACACAAAATAACTCTACGATCACATCTGAGGTCCTTATTTTTATACAGCAGAATGTTCTATAGACATTGATTTTCAATTTCAAGATTACATTATGGAAAAGTAAATATTATATATGCAAGTACCATATATATAATACTTCTTATTCAAAAGATGAAATTTTGACCTGAAGCAGTGATTATTGTTCAATACACCAGTAGCTTTTTAAAGTTAATGAGAGGTTTCATCTTATGTGTATTACAGGCAGTCAGTCTTTGGTTATTTCTAAGTAACCTTTCAAAGTTGAAAAGTTGAAAAGAAATCACGCCACAAGGCAAACACTAAATTTGAAAAAGGGAAGAATTTAGAAAAGGAGAAGGCAAGGCAAGTCACCCAGCTAATTCTGTTACTGGCAAATGCTCAACAGTTCTATTAAGTCACAGACGAGATAGCCCTGGGTCAGCTAGCATGCAGTCTTCTCTGGATTAAGCCAGTTCTAGAAGGAATGTTCAGGGAAAAATAATATTACTTAGATAATAGATTACGCCATTTATATTTTCCTGGAAGGCCCATATGAAAGGTATTTGTTTGTTCAATGTTTCTAATGGATGAATAGAAAGAACAACACCAATTTAGAGCAAGAGGGAAAACAACAGCAAAAAAGATGTATAAAGTCAACAATATTACTGAGACCTCAAGGTTTTTACATGTTGGAGAAGTATAATTTTTAAAGTATCTCTGGTCTTGAAATGTCCTTGATTAAGACCTTCTTTATACTATAAAATATACCACAGACTTGTCATTTAAGGGAAGTGTTGTAAAATTTGCCAGCTGTGTAACAAAAACTCCACAGATCCCATCCATGGTTTCAACCCATTCTAGAATGTTTTACATTTCTGTGGGTCTCCTTGGAATATCACCGTGTGCAATACTCTGACACTACTGCCAAAAGACCTATGCTTCTTTAAGCATGTGTCATGCACTCAAGAAGACAAGTAAGGCAATACAGTCTTCCCAAGCAATGAAGCCAAGCTTGGGTTTTGGGCCCAATTCAGGGCTTCAGAGGAAACCAGAAAGAAATAATCAATCTATGCATTACAGAAATGGCTACACACAAAATGGGGTGTGATGTTCTTTCTTGGGCTAAAATTAACGCATTTGTTTTTAGATGACAGAGTCTGGAAAAAAAAAACATAAATTAGAGACAAAGTTGCCCAAATGCCTGATATACTTAGGGATACTTTGAGATCCCATGATTTAATTTTGTAGGTATAAGATGGTTGACATTTTAAATTCTGAAAGTTTTGTAGTCAAATAAAAAAAATCAAGATTTTAGTTATTTCTTAAATAAAGGATAATCATTATCAAAATAACTCACAAATTAGTGAACCATACTCAAAAGGAGTAAGGGAGGGAGGGAAGGAGTTTCATAATTATGCATATCTTTACATTATTGTATTATATAGTTATTAAGGAAACTAATCATATGCATGCAAATACATAATTTATTTAGACATTTTTACTATTTCTTCATTATTTATTAGAATATTTACTTCAGTATGTATTATTAAACATTTTATAACAGATATAAGTTGGAAGAAAATAAACATAATAAATATCTATCATCATGGAGGGTATAGTTTAGTACAGAAGATGGAAAGTAAATGAGTTAACATAATATCACACAAATGCCCAATTTTAATGTTGATAAATGCTCTGAAAGAAGCAATAAGAATGCCCTGAATGAGACTAAAGGAGCAGGGAACCTGCTTTTTATTGGGGCATCCAGAAAGTGTTTTCTGAAGAGGTGGAATTAAAGTTGATGCCTGATAAGTGCGAAGAGCCTGGCCCCTAGATGACAAGGGAAAATCTGGAAACAGAATGAAGTGGGTGAAATGACCAAGGTGGGAGAGAAGAAGAGAGAAGAAGAGTGAGCACATATAAGCCACTTAGAGGCTTCCCTTATGCTCCTCATGCATAAGGGAAGCCTCTAAGTGGACCAGCATGAACCAGGAGAAGGCTGGTGGGAAAGAAGTCGTGAACTGTCTCATAAGTCACAGTGAGGATTTAGTATGCATGTCAAGTGCACTGGGAAGCTATTAGGCTTTTAGATAGAGAAGTGGCATCATCTAAAGTAAGTGTTGAAAACTTTGCTCTATACTCCGTTGTATGATGAATAGCTTGAAGGGGCACAAGTGGAAGCAGGTGAGAGTTGCTGTTGTCCAGGTAGGAAGTAATACTGCCAAAGAACAGGGAGGGCATTAGTGGAAGTCCGGAGACATAAAGGAATTTGAAATACATAATCCTCTTGTGACATGATGTTGGGTTCACTGTCCAAACCTCTTCCAGTATTTTTCCAAGTTCTTCCATAGAGATGGAGATGATTCCAATACTTGTTGCTCTCTCATTACTGTTTATTTTTAGTTATCTGTTATTTTCCCATTATACAGTAATTAACATGTGGAAGGGATATGTTATTGTGGGCACACTGGACCAAAATGCTTGTGGGACACAAAGTTTGTTGAAACTCTGTCCTCCAGGGTCTGTCTCCAGCAAGCTTACTTCACTCAGTGTGCTGGACATTATGTTTATGTAATGTAGTCTTTTGTTTTTTCTTATTTTTGCCAATTAAGCAAGTTCTTGTTATATTTTTTATCAGAGCCTCTACACTCATGCCCACCTTTGACCATTATTCCTTTTCTAACATGACACATTACTTTCTTCATTTGATCAGATCCTGTGAGAAATGACATATTTGTTGGTAAAGAGAGCTTGCCTCAAGTCGGGAGGCTGAGAGGAGGAATCAAAGTGTATTCAGTTTCCTGTCTAAAGTGACAATGTTGGCAATAGTGCCTTTACCTAATGAAAGAAAGACTGGGGGCTAAGGAAGGAACAAAACTGAACAAAATACTTCCTTTGTCCTCTCCTGTCTTTGTGTAACATATCCACGTGACAGCACCCTACCTAGGTCAGTTTCACTTTCCTGGTGAAGCTGTGCCTGCACTGGGAAGAATAAATATGGCTGAAGGAAAACACATATCATGCTGAGTAGTATCACTTGGAAATCATGAATGCAAGCCTCAAGTAGCCACGTGGTGCTGACTAGTAATCTTGTTACATTTTTCCAATGCATTCTTAGCCCCACTCCTCTGAGGAATGTTTTTCACAGATGCTTCAGGTATCTACCAGTTCTTCTTCCCTCCTTGCTCTATGGCAATTAACAAGCTTCCTATTTCTCCTCCTCCTCCACTTCCTCCCCCCCTTTTTTTTACTTGCTTCCCATTTCACTGAAAAAAAAAAAAATAGAAGCATTCAGAAGGGTACTTGCACACTCTCCCACAGACCTGCATGTGAGTTCAGGGACTCTATTTTCACATTGTTAATATGAGTGACCTGTCTGTGCTTCTGTCTAAGGCCAGCATGTCCACTTTAAAAAAAAATAAAGATTTAATTTATTTATCTGAGAGAGAGAGAGATCATGAGCAGGGAAGACGGGTAGAGGGAGAAGCAGATTCGCCATTGAGCAGAGAGCCTGATGCGGGACTCAGTCCCAAGACTCTGGGATGATGACCTGAGTCGAAGGCAGATGCTTCACCTTCGTAAAGTTGATTGAGCCACCCAGGCAACCATAAGGCCAGCCTTTACACTTATATGTTGGATACCATCCTCTTTTTTCAGCACACAGACATTATGCCACCTATTGAATATCTTCCTTCCTCCTACGTCAAAAATATATTTCTTTCTTCTACTGGATCATTTCCATCAGTAGGGAATTATGCTGCCATTAATATCTCCTGCCATTAGAAAAGATAGCCATTTGGAGTACCAGGCTGGCTCAGTTGGTGGAACATATGAGTCTTGATCATGGGATTCTAAGTTCAAACCCCACATTGTGTGTAGAGATTACTTAAAAATAAAATTTAAAAAATACCCCCTTTGCCTCACATTTCCTCCACCTCACCTCTCCATATCCATTCCCCTTTATAGAAACTCTTTCCATACCACTCATCCAATTCTTTCTTGAATGATCCCTAATCAAGCTTTGACCCTCATCACTACACTGAAACAGTTTTTGTCATGGTCACCAGTAAATTCACATTATCAAATCCATTGTTTAGTCTTTACATTTGTTTGATTGGCTTCTATGTCATCACTTTCTATTGGTTCTCTCTTAGTCTGCCTTGAATTTCCATGACCACTCTTAATACCCTTGGTGGTTCCTTTGCCTTGACCTCTAAACTTGGAATAATTCCAGGGCTCCATCTTTGGGCTTTTCTTCCTTATCACCACTTACTCCTTAGGTAAACTCATTCAGCTTTATGGCTTTAAATGTTATCTATAAGTTGTTGCTTCAACAATTTTATTACAATCTGGACCTTTTTCCTGAATTCTAGATCTGCATATCCAACTCCCTACTCAATACCTCCATATTGATGAATAGACAAACTAAATCTAGCATGTACCCCAAATTCCTTACATACTCTTCAATCTGCTACTTTGACTTCCTAGAAGAACAAATGACGACTCCATCTTTCCATTTATCCAAGGCAAAACCCTTGAGTCACGTCTTCCCATCTTCTTTTGCCTTTGTGGGAGCTATGCAATCTAGCACCATATACCAAGGTACTTGGGAGGAGTCTCGCTCACCTATGAATGAAGTAATATTAGTATTTTCTAGGTTAGCATTTTTTTTCTTTTCAGCACTTTAACTATATATCCTCACTCTCTCCTGGCATGTAAAGTTTCCACTGAGAAATCCAATGAAGGCTTTATGAGGTTCTCTTGTAGGCAAAAAGTATGAAAATGAGTATGGGAAACCTCATTTAAAACAGTCATGAAGCCCTAAAGTGGGAGCTGTCACACATGCACCATTCCCTGTGGCCTACATAACCAGCAGGAAGAGGAAGCTCTCTCCCTACCCTTGAACAATTTGCTAAACAATGCCTGCAGCCAATGAGAAACCACCACATCCTTACACTCTTGTCCTCCTCCAGTAAAGTTCTGTTCCAAACAATCTACCTGAATTTTACCCTGAAACCTAATAAAAGCTGACCTTGCTTTGGTCTTTTCAGATGTGTCTATGTTTTGCCATACCTTAATTGTTCCAAGGTGCGTCTCCTCTACTCTTCCCAAATGAGCTTATTTTGCTGATAAAATAAATGACTTTTTCATTTTTGATGTCTCTTGGGAAATATGTTTCTGAATTGATTCAAAAATGAAGGAGAGATAAAGTCTCTTATAGACACACAAACGCTAAAGAAGTTCATCATTACTAGACCCACCTTAGAAGAAATGTTGAAAGAAGTTCAAGCTGAAATTAAAGGATATTAATTAGTGGTATGAAGACATATGAAAATATACTGCACACTGTATACATTGCATTAATAGAATAAAATATTTTTAAAAAATACATTTCAGTAGATGCAGAAAAAGCATTTGACAGAACTGACAGTTTGACACCCTTTCATGATAAAAACTTAATAAATTCTATATAAAAGGAATGCCCTTGACCATAGTAGAAACCATATATGACAACTTTGTAGCCAGTATCCTACTCAGTAGTGAAAAGCAGAAAACTTTTCCTCTAAGTTTAGACAAGGGTGCCCACTCTCAGCACGCTATTTAACATAGTCCTGGAAATTCTAACAAAAGCAATTAGGAAAGAAAAAGAAATAAAGATATTCAAATTAGAAAGGAAGAAATAAAATTGTTTGCAGATGATGTGTTCCTCTACATAGAAAATCCTAAAGACCCCACCAAAACAGTGTTATAACTAATAAACAAATTCAATAAAATTGCAATATGGAAGTAGTCAAATTATGGAAAGAGCCCAGATGTCCATCGGTTGATGGATAGATGGAGAAGATGTGGTACATGTATATACAGTGGAATATTGTTCAGTTACCCAAAAGAATAAAGTCTTAGCATTTGTAATGACGTGGATGGAGTTGGAGTATATTATACTAAGTGAAACAAGTCAGAAAGGTAATTACCATGTGAATTCATTTGTGTGGAATTTAAGAATCAAAAGAAATGGGCCAACTGAGTAGCTCAGTCATTAAGCATCTGACTCTTGATTTCAGCTCAGGTCATGATCTTAGGGTTGTGAGAGTGAGCCCCACATGGGACTCCAGGCCCAGCACAGAGCCTGCTTAAGATTCTGTCTATCACTCTCCCTCTGCCCTGCTGCACTCATGTGCATGAATGCTGTCTAAGTACATACATACATACATACATACATACATAGATACATATCATCATAGGGGAAGGGGGAAAAAAGAGAGGGTGCTAGAGGGGAGGTGGGCAAGGGATGGGCTACAATCCTGATGGATATTAAGGAGGGCACATGTGATGAAAACTGAGTGTTCTGTGTAAATGATGAATCACTAAATTCTACTCCTGAAACCAATGTTACATTATATGATAACTAACTAGAATTTAAATAAAAACCTGGAAAAAATCACAGTACACAAAATCAATGTATAGAACTATGCAGAAATGAGTTATATTTCTGTACAATAACAACAAAATATCTGAGAAAGAAATAAAACAACCCCTTTTATGATAGTATCAAAAACAAAAGAGTTAAGGATTAAGTTTAACCAAGGTGGTGAAAGATCTGTACTATGAAAACTTTAGAACTTCAATGAAAGAAATTGAAGAAGGGGGCACCTGGGTGGCTCAGTGGGTTAAGCCTCTGCCTTCCGCTCAGGTCATGGTCTCAGGGTCCTGGAATTGAGCCCTGCATTGGGCTCTCTGCTCGGTGGGGAGCCTGTTTTCCCCCCACACCCTGCCTGCCTCTCTGCCTGCTTGTGATCTCTCTCTCTGTCAAATGAATAAATAAAATCTTTTAAAAAAAAAGAAATTGAAGAAGACACAAGTAAATGGAAAGATATCCTGTTTTCATGGATCAAAAGTGTTCATATTCTTAAAATGTTCATACTACCCAAAGCCATTTATAGAGCCATTGCAATCCCTATCAAAATTCTAAGGATTTTTTTTCTCAGAAATGAAATAGGCATTCTTAAAATTTGTGCAGAACCTCAAAAGACCCCATATGACCAAAACCATCTTGACAAAGAGCAAAGTCAGAGGCATCACACTTTTGATTTCAAACTATATTACAAAGCTGTAGTAATAAAAACAATATGGTACTGACATAAAAATAGGCACACAGATGAATGGAGGAATTGAGAGCCCAGAAATAAACCCTCATGTGTCCAGTCAACTAACATTTGGCAAGGGAATCAAAGATAACCAATGGCAAAAGGATAAATCTCTTCAATAAATGGTATTGGGAAGACTGGACAATCATATGGAAGAATGCAATTAGATTCCTATCTTACACCACAAAAATTAATGCAAAATGTGTTAAAGACTTAAAAGACCTGAAACCATAAAACCTGGAAGAAAACAGGGAGGATATTCTTTGACATTGGTCTTGGCAGTGGTATTTTCAATACGACACCAATGTAGAAGCAACAAAAGAAAAATAAGTGGAACTACTTCAAACCAAAAAGTATAGATGTACATCAAAAGAGACAATTAACAAAATTAAAGACAACCTACAGGATGGGAGAAAATACTTTCAAACCATGTATCTGTTGGAGGTTATCAGCTAAAATACATAAGGAACTTATACAGCTCAGTAGCAAAACACAATATGGTTTTAAAATAGAGAAACTGAATAGATACTCTTTGCAAAGATGACATGAAAATGTCCAAAAGTTACATGAAGAGATGCTCAGCATCACTAATAAACAGGAAAATGCAAATCAAAACCACACTGAGAAATGACCTCACATCTGATAGAACAGCTATCATCAAAAAGGGCAAGAGGAGCACCTGGGTGGCTCAGTGGGTTAAAGCCTCTGCCTTTGGCTCAGGTCATGATCCCAGAGTCCTGGGATCGAGCCCCGCATCAGGCTCTCTGCTCAGCAGGGAATCTGCTTCCCCCCCTCTCTCTGCCTGTCTCTCTGCCTACTTGTGATCTCTGTCAAATAAATAAATAAAGTCTTTTTTAAAAAAAGGCAAGAAATAACAAATGTTGGTGAGGATGTGGAGAAAAGGGAACCCTTGTGCACTGTTGGTGGGGGTGTAAATTGTTGCAGCCACTATGGAAAGCAGTATGAGGGTTCCTCAGAAGAATTAAAAATAGAGCTACCTTATGATCCAGCAATCCCATTTATGAGTATATTTCCAAGGGAAATGAAATAGGAATCTTGGAGAGATACTTGGACCCCCATGTTCATTACAGCATTATTCACAGTAGTTACGATATGGAAACATCCTAAGTGTACAGCTGTGGATGACCAAATAAAGAAGATGTGGGGTACCTATACATATGTGTGTGTGTGTATACTTATATACATATGTACATACAATGGAGCATTATTCAGACATGAGAAAGAAGAAAATAATGCAATTTGCATAAATTTGGGTGGACTTTGAGGGCATTATGTTAAGTGATATAAATCAGAGAAAAAAAATTTTGTGTAATCCTGCTTATATGTGGACTCTAAGAAAGCTGAACTCTAGAACGGAGTAGTGGTGGTGATTGACAGGGCTGGGGTGTGGGCAAATGTAAAGATTTCAGTCAAATCTTACATACAAACTTCCAGTTATACACAAAATAAGTTCTTGGGATCTAATATACAACATGGTGACTATAGTTAGCAATGCTGTATTGTATACTTGAACATTACCAAGACAGTAGATCTTAAGTGTTCTCATCATGAAAAGAAAAAAAAATGGTAATCATGTGAGGTAATAGAGGTATTAAGCACTCCTATTGTGGTAATCATTTCACAATATATATGTGTATCAAATACTCACACTGAACACCTTAAACTTATACAATGTTAATGTCAGTTATACCTAAATAAAGCTGGGGTGGAGGGGGAAGTGAAATAAGGAAGGATAGTGCTGAATATTAGGTTTAAAAATTCTGGAATGGGAAACATGAAGAACTTTTTGTTTTATATCTGAGGTGCGGCTCTGTAATCTGAAATTGCAGGGCATAGATTGGGCAATTTAATGCTAGAATGCCAACATCAGTAATATAATAAAGGTAAGGGGAAAATTGTCCAAACCTTTTCATAGAAATCCTTCTAAAATATGAAACACCAAAAATTCATATCTCTGGCTCATCAGGCATAGAGCTGTGGAATGTTAAGTTTAAGAAAGACCTTGGAAATCACCTCGTCCAACTGTTAGATAAGTTATAGAGCAGAGATAAAAAAAAATGAGGTGATATCTCCAGGTTCACTTAACTTGCTAATGACTGAGTCCGGGTGTCCTGAATGCAAAGCTGATGTTTTTTCCAATACATTTGTGCTGTCACTTCAGAATGACTTCCCACCTGCTTTTCCTTTAAAAAACAAAAACAAAAACAAAAACAAAAACAAAACAAAACAAAAAAACACTCCTGATCCCTTCCTTCCAGTGTAGTTTAATAGCATGCAGTGTGCGTTTATTTTTTTTTTTTTTTTTTTTTTTTACTACAAGACTTTGGCTAAGTTCCGTTAGTCATTGTAATATTATTGTCACTTTGCCAACTGTCTGGAAAGATTATAGGAGAACATCCAAGTAGAAATTGAGCAACCTGTTTTCTTACACTACTTATAGGCTCATTGATTGTGCAAATAGCCTTTATACTTTAATTAGTTTAACTGTTAGACATATTGTTCTAGCTATGCCACAGTGAAGCATTTATTTACATTTCAGTAGATCAGGCATTACATTCACCAAGGAAAGTAAAGAACTTCAAGTTCTTTTAATTTAATTGTATGAAGCTTAAGATGCTTGGAAAAAATAAGGAAAATTAATATGGTTCTGCACATATTTCGTATTTGGTAAACTACATAAAAATTTCATTCACTAAAACTGTGTTCTATATTAAGACTGTACAATTAAAACTCTGTTACTTTAAAGATAGAACTCTACTTAATTTCAGAGAAAAGAATTAATGTCATTGGATTATATTTCCTTTTTAAGGTAAAAGAGAAACAATATATAATCATTCTAGTACCAAACTGAGATTTTTCGCTCAGTGTGGTACAACAGAGTGCTTTGTTAGAAGGGATTAACATGCATAATTTTCTTGTAGATATTTAAAGTTTTGCTATTTTTCTGGTTAATTAGTAATACATTCTTTCATAAAAAGTAGTTCAGAAATATATGAGATTTAAAAGTGCACATCTCCTATTACCACACTTACTGTTTTGCAACCTGCTTTTTAAGCTTAAAATTATATACGGAACCACTTCCACTTCAGTACAGATGTATTAGTGCTACATAGTATCCCATTGAGTGCATATGTGTATCTCACAGTTTAACTTATTCTCCACAGAAGGACATTTGGATCTGCTTCTGATATGTGGCTGTCTTTAAAGCTGAACTGAGTAGTTTTCATGCCACTTTGTATTTCTGTAGTGTTTGTTGTGATCTTTCCTCTCTCATTCCTAATTTTATTTATTTGGGTTCTTTCTCCTTCTCTTAAGTCTGGCTGGAGGTTTATCAGTTTTGTTTTCTTTCAAAGAACCAGCTCCTAGTTTCATTGATCTAGTATTTTTTCCCTGTATCATTGATTTCTGCTCTAATCATTATTTCCTTTCTCTGCTGGCTTTAGGCTTCATTTGTTGTTCTTTTTCTAGCTCCTTTAGGTGTAAGGTTAGTTTGTATATTTGAGATTTTTCTTGCTTCTTGAGGTACACCTGTATTGCTATATATTCCCCTCTTAGGACTGCTTTTGCTGCATCCCAGAAGTTTTGGACTATTGTGTTTTGATTTTCATTTGTTTCCATATATTTCTTTATTTCTTCTTTAATTTCCTGGTTATCCCATTCATTCTTTAGTAGGATGTTCTTTAACCTCCATGTATTTGTGGTCTTTCCAAACTTTTTCTTGTGGTTGACTTCAAGTTTCATAGCACTGTGGTCTGAAAAGATGCATGGTATGAACTCAGTGTTATGTACTGGTTGAGGCCTGATTTATGATCTGGGATGTGATCTGTTGTGGAGAATGTCCCATGTGCACTTGAAAAGAATATGTATTCCGCTGCTTTAGGGTGAAATGTCTTGAATATATTTGTAGTCTATCTGGTCCAGAATGACATTCACAGCCATTGTTTCCTTATTGATTTTCTGTTTAGATGATTTGTCCATTGCTATAAGTGGGGTATTAAAGTCCCCTACTATTAATGTATTATTTTCAGTAAATTTATTTATGTTTGTTATTAATTATTTTATATATTTGTGTGCTCCCATGTTGGGGACATAAATATTTACATTATTCCTGCCACTTTTTACACTGTATTTTGTATGATACATTCTTTAAAGTGAAATAGTAAAAAAAAAAATAAAAATTAAATGGAATAGACTCAGATTTATGAACATTAGAAATTGTGCCAATAAACTAACATATCCAACTGAAATATATTATGAAAAAATTATTTTGTCTCTTCTTTATTCACAGAAAAGCATAGCCATACACAATAGTTAAATTATAGTCATGGGGGAATATATTCATTTTATTATATATGCCAAGTAAATGGCTATATCTTATTTTAACACTTAAGTGAAATTAAGTGTAACCAACAGCCATGAGTTATTTCCTCATTCATATAAGCTTTTTTACTTCTTGCTTCTTTTCTATCTAAGCTTTCTGTTATTTGCAGACTGTTCAGTAATAATATAATGACAATGTTTTGTGACTTTCAATATTCATGCTTTGCTTATTGGTTTGTTTTATGGAAGGTCTATGCCAGGAAGGAAGCCTTAAAGGGAGGTTTGGATAAAACTGTAAGTCTTCAGAAAGATCTGTCAGAGATGCATGAATGGATGACACAAGCTGAGGAAGAATACCTGGAGAGAGATTTCGAATATAAGACCCCTGATGAATTACAGACAGCAGTTGAAGAGATGAAGGTAAAATAAACCAAATAAAATGAAGCAAAGAAATTAAAAAAAAAATAAAGAGGCAATGTTGCTTGACATTGTGATTCTATACTATCTGTTCTTACCTTGGTTTAATGGTGGAGGTTGATTTTTAATGAATTCAGCTTCAAGTTTGGTATATATTATGGATTCTGAAACTTTTTATTTATAATTTTAATGCATTGTGGTCAAAATATAAATATTGACAATCATCATTAGCAACATTTTCCCCATGACATCATATAGTATTAAGCGATTGGAATCAGCTACTCACATTGGCTGTTTCTAGTGATGAAAATTCAAATGGAAAACATGCCAAGGGTTACTGCAGTGACAGTTGAAAATGTAGCTAACAGACTGTGTTCATTTGGTTTCTGAAAGGGGTTTCTGAGAATTTAGACACTAAATACTTTAACTTATGGCCTTTAATGGGAATAAAGAGGACTGAGTTTACATGGACTTCTCAAACAGTAGGATAAGAAATAATTATTTAGGACCAAGGAAACTAGTGCATAGCAGGGACTGGGAGGTGCAGCCTGAAATAGAGTCTCTGCAGTGGCATTTCACTATGGCCTTGGACACAGGATAGTCAATGTAATCTCTAATTTGTCATGTCTACACCATGTCAGTTTCTAACTTGAATATATGAACTGAGAATTGAAACTTACATGTAAGTAAATTGCCTGGCTCAGAGTGGGTGTTCAAAGACCCTATGGTAGAATGAAGGGTACTGAATGTATTTCATTCCATTCCCTCCCAAGCTATTCCAAGTGGATCACATGGCTTTAGTCACATATAAAAAGTAAAATTAAAACATATAAGGAAGATTGTATTTAAACGGTAATAGTTTTCAGGGTATTAAAAGCTTAATAATTGAGGCACCTGGGTGGCTCAGTGGGTTAAAGCCTCTGCCTTCAGCTTGGGTCATGATCCCAGGACCCTGGGTTCAAGCCCCAAGTCAGGCTCTCTGCTTGACAGGGAGCCTGCTTCCTCCTCTCTCTCTGCCTGCCTCTCTGCCTGCTTGTGATCTTTGTCTGTCAAATAAATAAATAAAATTTTTTTAAAAAAGCTTAATAATTATTCTAATCTAATAATACCACATATCATTCATTCATTTAAGCCACTAACATTAATTGTATAGTTACTATATGCTAAGTACCCTTTTAGACACCAAATACAGTGGTGAGCAAGACATTAAAAGGACCTGACTTCTTGGAACTTACATTCTAGTGGTGGGAGAGCAGGCAGTGAATGGAGAAATAAACTCATGTGAGGTAACGGTAGTTTGCCTAACAAGTAAACCAAGAATATAAAATAAAAAAATAATTAGGGTGTAAGTGAAAGTTGGGGGTGGTAAAATGCTATTTTGGGAAGGGTTGATGTATAGGGAATTTGTGAGGCATTAAAACCTGAGATATGAATCCTAAGAAAAAATCAGCCTTAAAAAACAAACAAACAAACAAAACCTGTGGAAGAACATTTCAGTCAGCGGTAAGAGCTCCTGCAAAGACCTTAAGGCTAACTGGGAAGAGAAAGAGGCCTGCCAGTCTGCACAGAGTAAAACAGGATAAATCACCTGAGATGATTTTGAGGGAGGGAGGTAAGCACATGCTAACAGGGATTTTGTAGGATTGGGGAAGTTCATGAGAAGTGAAATGGGAAAGCCACTGGATGGTTTCAAACAAGAGACTCTAATGATTTTAAATTTGAATGTAGGGAGGTCACTCATAGGAAAATTATATCACCATAGATGGTGAGAGCTACAAGATAGTTTCGAAGCAAAATAGACCCCAGTGCTTTTTGCTGATCTGAAAACTGAATTCCCCAGCTAGATGAATAATTTACTCATAGTCACAGGCTTTATCTGTGGTAGAACCAAGAATACTGAATATATGTCATGCCATGCCATCCCACACCATTCCATCCCACGATATTCCAAACTATTCTATTTTTTCTTTTGTTTCCTTTTAGAGTCAGGTGCCATCCCTGTTGCCTTCCATCTCACATCCCATTCTCCAAGTGGCTGTTTTTCTCACCTCCTCTAATACCTTATAGCCACTGCTTGGGATCCCTAGTAGATACCCACCAGTGAGCTTGTGTTCAGCTGCTGTACTTCTCCCAATTCCTCTGTTTGACTCTGGCCCTCTTCTGGCCCTCTCTGGCCCTCTGCACTCTCTCCCTAAACAGTTTGCCTATCTGGCTAACCACCCAGGCAGGTGGTTTCTTTTTTCCTTTTCTCTTTTCCAGTGCTAGAGAGCAAACTGTCTCAAATTTTGAAATTTTGCACACAGTTCTTGAAATGAGTAACCCAACCAATTAGTCCACGTTGACTTGTTTAAATAATTGATCTAGCTACAAAATTGCTCAAGAATGGGGGTAATTTTGAAAAGAGGGAAAGTTCAGGCAGCTTCTGACAACAACAGCCAGAGAAGTTGGCAAGAAGATCCAATTTCTTGTACTTTTTTGCCTTCCAGTCAAGATAATCTCTTTAGGTTTGTCTAACTACCTAGAAGGCAGTGATGGTAACTTGTCCAGGCTTCCACCTGTGCTCATGTTGAGAGTAAACTTATCTTTATTGTCAAATGAAACTGGCAGACCTACTCCGACACTTTTTCCTAATTTACTCAGAGAAAAAGTAGAGACATCCTTCTATTTATTTACTTTTATCTCCTGTGTTTTACTTGAAAATGATTATGCTATTTTCCTGACTTCTTTCCCCCAGTAAATAAAACTTTTCAATTAACATGAAAGAGTTTCTAAGAGTGCTTGATAAACATTATCTGACTTGAAAATTCTGTTGGAGTTCTACAATGAATAAATGGTGAAACTTTATATTAACCTTATTAAAAATTTCTGAAATTTCAGTGTTAACTATTTTCTTCTTTATTTTGTTTTAAATTTACACTATTATAACTCTAGTCCTCATGCTTACCAAAATTACATAAATGTATTTACTGTTCTCATTGTATGACAGACTAGAATGTGACTGTTACAACTGAGTGAGCATCGCAGTCACCTTAGAGGACTACTTAAAACAGAGATGTCTAAGCCTCACCCATAATCTCTAATTTATTGAGTCTGGGGTGGGACCTGAGAATTTTAACCTCTAACAAATTTCCAGGTGATGCCAGGAAACAAGTACAAAAGTGATTCCAAGAAACCGTACTTTGAGAACCACTGGTTTGGGATATTGGCAATGAAAGGTGTCTCAGAATATAATGGTTAGATTCATGGAAATAAAGGGAGGAAAAAATACATCATTTGTGATGAGGATTACATCTAAATTATACCACTCATTTAGTTTTCTACCTTTTCTTTCAGTGGAAAAATTTTATCTCCATTTCTTCTCTAAATGTTTCCCAGATTCTAAGCTTTTTTTTTTTTTTTTAAGAATTTATGAAAGCCAAAATAAAAGGAAGAATGAAGTATTTTTTCATTCTGCATTTTTGGTGGTTGTGTAGGTTGTTTGTAACTTGAATAAAATGTAATGTCATTCATTGGATCCAGCACAGAATGCTTCTTCATTTCACAGAGGATTTGAGATGGGGTTAACCGAAACTATGGGATAGAAAGGATGTAGTTTCCAGGATGGCTTTCTTAAACACTTTGAAACTCAGTTTTCTGATGTCAAATATAGAGATGACAAAATTAATCTCACAAGATTTTGTTAAAGATACAACGAAGTCACATGTATAGCATGTCTGACACGGCACACAGTGGCACATAGTGATTAATGGTTGTCAGAATTGTTTGTAAGCTAAAATTACTATAGTCAAAATATGGTTTGTGTAGAAATAAACCTTATGTTCAGCAATGCCAAAAAGAGATTTAAGAATTTTGAGCTAAAAATTTTAATCAATTACATCAAAATCCATGAAGGTAATCACTTAATATTCAATATATCTTGGCATTTGCCATCATATTATATACTTTTGAGGTACCATGAGAATAAATCCAAAGGCATAGAGTAATTTTGTTGAAGAATATGAAGGCATTTTATAGCTGGCCTTGTCTATTTCTTGCCCATCTCACCTTACTTTCACCACTACACTGCATGTAGGCCCAGCTTCCCCCTGCCAGTACATACATTTATTGATGTAAGCACTTTCTGTGGTTCCTGTGTCCCACTTTTCCCACCTATGTGTCAGGCTTCACTACTATGAAATTAACATCCCTCTACCAGGCTTCAACCAATGGTGGGAGATGATGTATAAGTACCCCATTTCTTCACCATTGAGTGGGATAACCCTGAGATGTGTTTCCCAGAGCTTCCCAGCAAGATTCATCTCTAGTTACCAACACTGGTTGCTGAGCTGAATAAGTATACCTTTATAATATCAATTTCTACACCAGTATTTGCTTTACATGGCACATAAACTACTTATGCTTGAAAGCCCATCTCAGGGTTGGCCTTTGGAGAAACTCAAATGAAAGACATATTGTGAGTGAGAGAGAGAGAGAGAGAGAGAGAGTGTGTGTGTGTGTGTGTGTGAGAGAGAGAGAGAGAGAGAAAGAGAGAGAGATACATGTGCACATCAAAAATTGAGGAGTATAAATACCCTGCAGCTAAAGACCTCCAGCAAGATTCATGTAGTTGAACAAATTGGGTTTAGTACTCCTGGCAGTGAGGGAGAACTGTGAAAACTCTTCCTCACACTTTGGGGAACTGTGGGTTTTATGAGTTAGAGCATATTAGAAAGAACCTGTTGTAGGATCTGAATTTTTGTTAGATGATTTAGGGAGAGTTGAAGAGCTTTGCTTTGGATATTATGTTGTCTGTAACTGGGAATAACTCTGTGATTGGGTGTCTTAATAAATCTGTCATAGAACAAAGGAAGACTAGAGTGAGGTTAAAGGTATAATTGATAAAGAAACAACACAGGCTCATGAAATGTAGAGGTATTGTTGTCATGATCCATAGTGGTAACAAAGTGGCTTTGTCTGATGTTGATACTCTGTGAAACGTTTTATGTTTTATGGGAGAAGACCAAAGGCATAGCTGAGGACCAGGTGAGCCCCCTTCCTTTCAGTGGCTGCTCTTGTTGTCTTCCTCTTATATGGGTTTGGTTACTGAATGGAACTTTCTTTTCTCAAAATATGGTCCTGGATGTAGCATTAAGTAGACTTTTCTATATTAATTATCTTTTGATTTAAATAATGATATTTGTACTGATTTCAATATTACTCATTCATCTGAGTAATTTAGAAATGATTTCAATTTTAGAATATGGGATATTTTTGTTAGTATTGAAATCCATGTTTCGGGGCACCTGGGTGGCTCAGTGGGTTAAAGCCTTTGCCTTCGGCTCAGGTCATGATATCAGAGTTCTCAGATCGAGCCCCGCATCAGGCTCTCTGCTCGGCAGAGAACCTGCTTCCTCCTCTCTCTCTCTCTCTCTGCCTGCCTCTCTGCCTACTTGTGATCCCACTCTCTGTCAAATAAATAAAATCTTTAAAAAAAAAAAAAAAGAAAAGAAATACATGTTTCTTGCTTGTCTAATATACATGTCTTTGTGGGCATGTATGTGTGTACATATGCACAGATACACATATATGAAAGAGGGTGAGAGAGCACACCACAAACCCATACCCACATGTTCGCTACTTTGCACAGGACTCTGATGAAAGAGCTGTTACATTCTGATGATAATTTTTCCTTCCAAATTCAAGTTTTAACTGAATCTGAATTTATAGAAGTGATTGTAGTCACTAATGGATTTATTTTTATTAATCTCACAGGGATCAGGAAGAAAGTATATGATATACAGGAATGCATTTTCTAAGTAAATCCATTGCCTTGCTGTCAAGTGAGAGAGCATTCTTTGTTTTTCAGAGAGCTAAAGAAGAAGCCCAGCAGAAAGAAGCCAAAGTGAAACTCCTGACTGAGTCCGTCAACAGTGTCATAGCTCAAGCTCCACCTGTAGCACAAGAGGCCTTAAAAAAGGAACTTGAGACTCTCACCACCAACTATCAGTGGCTGTGTACCAGGCTCAATGGCAAATGCAAGACCTTGGAAGTCAGTTGCTTTTCTTGATCTTTATTACTTACGTGTCAGCTTATGATCCTATGTGGCTCATAGTGATTAAGAATAGGAACACCAGGGGCGCCTGGGTGGCTCAGTGGGTTAAGCTGCTGCCTTCGGCTCAGGTCATGATCTCAGGGTCCTGGGATCGAGCCCTGCATCGGGCTCTCTGCTCAGCAGGGAGCCTGCTTCCTCCTCTCTCTCTGCCTGCCTCTCTGCCTGCTTGTGATCTCTCTCTGTCAAATAAATAAATAAAATCTTTAAAAAAAAAGAGAATAGGAACAGTGGTGTTAAGACAGTTTAGGCTCAGTGTCCTCACAAAGGCACTTAGAAGTTTGTGACTTTGGGCCTGTTGCTTACATTGTATGAATGTGTTTCCTATCTGTGAAATGGACAAAAAAATACATATTCCATAGGGTGCTGAGAAAATTAAATGAGTTATTCTATTTAATACTTTGCCTAGTGAGCAGTTCTAGTTCTAATTCTTATTATTACCTTATTACTATTATTATTAGGTCACAAAAATCTTACAAATAAGTTTTCCCAAGATTTATATAAACTGGTCTTAATTCTTTTATACATTTGAATGTGCATAAAATCATAAGTATCAGAGTCCAAATTTACTTTGTGGAGAAGTATGTTCTGTGATAATGTTAAGAATCGCTCTGCCCTGTAGGGTGCTTCACAAGACATGTTGTCTAGGTTTTTTGGGGAGGGGGCATTTTACATTATATTTAAGTATTCTTTTAAGTCCTGCTTTATATTTTCTAGATGGCTTTACTCCTTAGATTATCTGAAAATAGCTGACAAAGAATTCATGTAAAAATACTATTTAGTAACAGTAAGGATTGTGTCAAGGAACACAAAACTTTACCTAGTACCAAAAGCTGAAGCTGCCAGAGACTGCCCACTAGCTGGGCGGTAAATTAAGTCCCCTTCCCTGACATGAACTGAGTCATCTTAGTGAACGTGTTGATAAACAATTCATATATATTCCAAACCAATGGAGAGGGACTAAAAAGGGACTGTATGACCTTATAATTTCAATACAAATAGAAGAGATTTTAAGTGTGATTGCAGATGAGAAATAGAGGGATAGCTCAATAGTCTTGAAAAATGTATTAATATGAAAATAAAAGGTCTTTTTAGAAAACATATCCTGAAATAGATTTCTGATGGATTGGCCTATCTTTTACATGAACAACATGAATAATAGGGAGCAAGGAATAATAATGATGTAAAGAAATTAAGAACATAAAAAATATTTAAGAGTTTCATTTTAAAAATATTGTCAAAAGAAATTCCTAGATACAAAAAGTCCCTCCCTCATGTAACAGGATAGTATGAATTAGTTTGGACTTCCCTGGGACCCATAGCATCATCTCTTCCCTTCCTTTCCTGTTTTTTATTTTCTGTAGCTCTTAGCACTAATACAATGGATTTTGTTTTCTCTCACTCTCTCTCTCTCTTTGAGTATGGCTGACACACAGTGTTATATTAGTTTCAAGTGTACAATGTAGTAATTAAAGAATTCTGTACATTATGCTAAGCTCACCACAAGTGTAGCTCCCATCTGTCATCATTTGCTATTATATAAAGGTTTCCCTTTTATCTATCTCTGCGTATTGGATTCTTTGTATTTTTGTGAAATTTGTTTTCTAGTTCTCAGATTATTTCTTCAACTGACTGTTTGTTTTTAAATATACTCATTTCTATATATGCATCTGCCCATATACACATTTGGATAGGATTTTATATTTTTCCAAAGACCTTGTTTTCCATTTCTTAAGATTTTACTTGGTTATTTAGAAAAATTTTGTTCTTCTTTGATGTAATGTTCTGCTTTTGCATAACTGATTCTATTTCTTCTTTTTGTTAAACAAATTAAACCTATGCAGTCTATTTGGTTGAGAAGTCTCCATGAGTAATGAGCATGAAAGAGTTTTGATTTTCCAATAATTGTAACCACCGATGTCAAACCTCATTTTCTGCCTAGTAGATGGCTTCCTAATCATTATTGCTGTCTGATCCCATGATTTTTCATTAATTTTAGTTATTAAAGTTTAGTGTTATTTAAATTTTGATATAATAATTTGTTAACATCTTCCATTAGTCTAGATTAATATGTGGCTGCAGCAATTTATACAAAGGTGGGAGTGCGAAAAAAAATGATTTAAGCGTCCACTTCTCCCATTCAGTTTCTGGATAGTGATTGTATAGTATTGGTTTAAGGGATGATAATGAGGGTAAAATACTTTCTTCACATAACTCCCTTTTCTTTGCTGGTCACAGTTGCTATACCCTTTTATTAACACCCATAGACATCTATAATGATGAGTATGTTATCACCAGATTCTATAGGTTATCACCACTGATCTGGCTTGTTCACTGTAGACTTGATGTGATCTTTGGGCATCTGTATTCATATAGATTGTGAACCCCCCACAAAAGATCTTCTATTCATTCATGGTGCCTTGGAGTATTCAACAAAATTTCAGGCTTACTCTTGCCAGTAAGCTTAAACCACATTCTCCTGAAAGTTACATCTTTTAAACCCATGCTTCCATGATGCACTGAAGTCTTATTTCTCCACCATATTTAAGCTTAGCCAGCAAGCTCTGGCACATCCCATCTCCCATAACTCCTTGATTCTTTTTTGGCCATACCAGCAGCTCAGTAGGTAATGCATGCCAACCATCTCTTTCTGAATGTATCCACCCATTTGATGAGCAGTATTATTTTAGATCCTTTAAAGAAAAGGGACCAGATGGGTTTCCTCTAAACACACAGTAAAAAGTTAAGAAAAAGATTTGCTTCAAGGGCACCTGACTGGTTCAGTTAACAGAGTACATGACTCTTGATCTCGGAATTGTAAATTCAAGTCCCACGTTGGGTGTAGAGTTTACTTTAAAAGGTAAAATTTTTTAAAATTGCCTCATTTTCCAGTCCTCCTTTCTTCATATCCCCCCATTGCCATCCCCATCAGCTCCCTCTGTTTAGACCACAGCTTGTGAAAACATGTTGTAGAAGTTTGTTTGTTTGTTTGTTTTAAACATAGAATATAGGGAACTTAGCCTTAAGCTCTTAAGTATGAACTCTATTTGCCAGTCTCAAGAAAAAGAGATCTTACTGGCAACTTTTAACAGCGGGCTAAAGTTATTTATTATCAAATTCCTTATAATTGTGTCATCTTTAGATTATAAGTTGTAGATTCTACATTCATTACAACTATTGACTGCCTCAAATGGCAGTAAATTTTCCTCACGTGGCTTGTGATTTTTTGTTTCTGAGTTCACGTGTAGTAGGAGTTGTTTTTACTGGAAATCCTTTCTGCTCTGGGCTGTCTGAGGGTCCTCATGAGTTTTGTTTTGTTTGCTTGTTTGTTTTTAATGTTTCTACCAGAGTCCTAGAAATGTTACATTCTACTCTCATGTGTGATATAAACTTACATTTCAGTTTCTGGTGGGTGAATCCTTATTTTCCAACTAAAATCCAAAGGAGTCTCAGCTTCCTTGCTAATTCCTTTTACTCGAGTGGAGGGGGATTTTATAGACCTTGTTTCCAGGATAGGTGGGACACAACTTTATGCTCTTCCATGTGTGAGACCAGTGCCCCTTTTTTCATCCCAAATTAGTGTTGAATACCCTAGCTTGTATGTCATATACCCTGTTCTGATATGCCAGTGTTTTGTTAAGCTTAGCCTCCCAACCTCTGCATGCACTTAACTTCCCTCTTTGTTTCTGCTTCGGGAGGATTTTCACATTTCACAGAGCAGCCTGATGAGCTTAAATGTTGCCCTTTATGTTATACCCAGCATTTCAGTGTCACAAAAGCAGGGGTGGGTGGATTGCTACATCAGTTCCACTGACCATTTTGAATGGAAGTTTCCTTTTTCTGTTGTCATCTCTTCAAAGCCATGGTGAATTCTGTGGTTTCCAAGTAGTTTTGAGTTCCAAACTGCAAAGTTTAACAGTTATTCTAAGTGGCTTTTAGCTCCAATTCAGACGGCAAGACTACATTTTATTTTGCAGAGGTGACCTGTTAAGCCAGTACATTCAGCCTCTTCAGCTGTGTCCTTCAGATGCATTGAGGACACAAGAGGCCATCCATCCTGACAGTTAAATCGGCAAGGTAGTTCATTGCCTCAATCTGCACCAAAGTTAATAAGACACATTACCAATCACATCTTCTTATCTTCAAAGATCTGAAGTACCCTGGGGTATTTAAGGAGATATTTATATTTTCCCACTGGGATCTTTGCCCAGAAGGAAGACAGCCTGTAGTCCAGCAGGAGCTGGAAATGACCCAGATTTAAGATTTCTGTCACCTTTTAAAGCAAAATACTTAATTTCACTTTCTGTAATAAACTGTACATGAAATACTAAGCAGGTATTGGTAGGGTGGCAAGACAGGTTAGACTGATACTTTTCATCAGTTAGAAAAGGAATGTCTTCTGTCATTCGCAAGGGCTATAGGCAAAGTGAAAATATGGGAAATCTGACAGAATTTTTGGTTTCTCCTACAATAAAACTTCCTTCCTTAGCTTTATTTTTGGTGGAGTTGGGGGGGCGGGGAGTAGCAGGTGGTAGTGATTGAAGTATTGTATGTATAGGTTTGTCCAATATTTACAATATCAAATCTAATGGAAAATGAACATTTTTGTATTCATATCCTCTAGCGTATCTTCCTGCTTTTTTCCCAATAGACTTCCTTTTCCCAATTTGCCTTTATTGTTTCTTTGCTTAAAAAATGTTTTATCACACTCAAATGAATACCTAAATAATGTATTGCTCAATTTCACTTGTTTTGAGCATTACAAAAGATTATAACCTTAATATTTGGGTTTTCAGGGCTTGTCCATTTTGCCCAGCATTTCTGTGTCAGAAACTCATCCATGTTTGTTCTGTGTGATGAAATTTGCATTTTTACTTCTGTGTTCTCTGTTTAAATGTAGTACAGTGTGTCTCTACATTCTCTGGTTAGCAGACATAAGGTTGTTTTTAAAATATTGGTTATTACCAAAAGTGCTAAAATGAACATTCTCTTAACTGTCTTTGTTGTCCACACAAAGCAGTTTCTCTGAGGATATGTATGCAAAAGTGGAGTTGCTGGATTGTGGGGTATGTGTATATTCACCTGACTGAGAATGATGGATTGTTTTCCAAAATAGTCATTTTAGTAGACACAGCCACCAACAATAAATACAAATTTTTGTTAATGTGTACCTTCTTTTACACTTAGAATTATGAAATTTCTCATTTGCGTCAGTCAACCTGGTACAAATTCCATGTAATCTTGACTTACATTCCCCTGACTGCTAATGAGATTGAACATATTTTCATATATTTGTTGGATATGCATATGTCTTTTTCTTTGAAATGGTGGTTTAGGGTTTCCTTTCATTTTCCAATGGGATGTCCCTTCACCTTTTAATTGGCTTGGGGACATTCCTTTTTTACTCATCTGTTAGAAATTTTGCAATTGTTTTCTTCAAGTTTTTAGGGTGGTTTTCAATTTCTTTATGGTATCTTTTGATAAATAGAATGGTTTAACTCTACTGTAAACAAATTTATTCAGGTTTTTAGGGGAGGTTGTTTTTGTTTTGCGTTGTTTTTTACAAAATGTCTTATTTAAGATATCCTTTCTCATCCCAAGTTTATAAAATACTCTTTTGTATTTTGTGGTTGCAATCTTAAAGTTTTGCTTTTTTATATATGACTATGTTTGTGTATTACAGTAATCATTTTTCAATACATATCAAAAGCCATTTTAAAATAGTTATATCCATAGTTATGAGTCATATTCTTCCTAATATACCTCAAGGAAATAATTTGAAATATGGGAAAAAGTCTATATTCATGGTGATCTTCACCACAAGTTTATTAGCAAACAAAACCAAAAATAGGCTAACTACCCAATAAGTTTTGACTGTTAAGAAAAGAATAATACAGCCACTTATATGGAAATTTAGATTTTCATTAAAGATATATCTGCCTTTTTTTAAAGATTTTATTTATTTATTTGACAGAGAGAGATCACAAGTAGGCAGAGAGGCAGGCAGAGAGAGAGGAGGAAGCAGGCTCCCTGCCGAGCAGAGAGCCCAATGTGGGACTCAATCCCAGGACCCTGAGATCATGGCCTGAGCTGAAGGCAGAGGCTTAACCCACTGAGCCACCCAGGCGCCCCAAAGATATATCTTCTTAGTAATACAGAAAAATTATATGATATAATGTTTAGTGAAAAGAGCTGTGTAGCTAAATCTTGCTTTAATGTTAGCTATCATATTACATGCATATAATAAAGTTTAAAGGAACTCACAGAAAACTTTTCATGTTTAAGGTTTTGCAGTATTAGATCTATATATATGCATTTTTGTGTATGCTTTTTTTATTTTACAGATGGTAATGTTGATGAGTTTTTTATTTAAAAAAGTAAATCACTGACTAATTTTTATAGTAAGATGTTTCCTTAATGATAGTAATTATAAACGTATTAGCTGATCAACATGACTAGTTTTTTTTAATTATCTACTGCAAAGGAAATGTGAACAGTATAAAATAAACATGTTCAATTTTTACAGCTTTAAAAATGAAAATTCCCAAACCCCACAGTCACTTCTATCATATATTTCATATGCAATATATATTTCTTTCTTAGGAAGTTTGGGCGTGCTGGCACGAGTTATTGTCATACTTGGAGAAGGCAAACAAGTGGCTGAATGAAGTAGAATTCAAACTGAAAACCACTGAAAATATTCCTGGGGGAGCTGAGGAAATCTCCGAGGTGCTTGATGTAAGTTGTGACTTAATCAAAATGATAATAATGCATGTCATGGATGCCCAGGACCAAGTAGAAAAGAGCTGTTGGGGAAACAGTACAGAGAGTGTGGTTGCCGTGCCTCTCCCAACTCTGGTGCTTTGGATGAGGCCTTTGTTTCTTCTGTAACCCTTCCAGTCTCAAGTTTGTAAAGAGGATTTAAATAACCTTTTCCAGAGGACATCTGCCTTTTTCTATATTACAAAGTTCTACGTTGACACATTCCTTTACCTATTTAAATCCACTATAGACTCACACAGACAGTGTGAAGGTACTGTTTTGCTCCTTCAGAGCAAAGCTATACAGGATGATCATATAAAACATTACTTCCAGTTTAAAGCTACATTTATTGAATTGAAACATACTTTTAGATTATTTAAAAGCATAAATTTATACCTTACAGAATGCCGTGAGGTATTAAATGTGCATGCTCTGATATTAGGAATGTATCTTTAAAATGTTCATACATTTTGGTACTATAGAATCTTAATACGTTTTCAAGTTTTATCTTGAAGACATTTAAAAAGTAAAACTTAAAGGAATTGGCAGGTATAAACTTTTGATTTATGTGAACTTCTCACAATAATCATTTCTGTTCTATACATCTTATTGTACATTTGGTTAACCCTTTGTGTATAATGAATATGTAGTTTTGCCATCTGTATTGTATATAGGGCCATTTGCAATGCAACCCCTGTGTAAATATGCTAAAATAACCCACGTAAATTAAGATGCAAAGAAAATGTAAAATGCCTCTTCAGATAGTATTAAGATTCTAGAGTGTTATAGCAGAAACCTAAACATCATATATCCAACTTCCTTATTTTCTCAAGAGGATTGTAAAACCTGAAGAGTTATCAGAGAACAATGAGACTGGTCTCAGGTGAACTGTAATTTTGGCCTTGTCCTATTCAGAGATGTTAACTGACCATGCATTCCTTGTCAGTCAGCAATGTGATGCATCTTCCAAAAAAAGTTGAAGCACACACAGTGCATTAGTAGAAGGATGGTGGCCAGAACAAAGGGTGCAGTGATGCACTTATCCTATGAAATGATCAGACTGAAGGACTTCAGCCTCCTCTTTATTGCTTTTCTGTCCAAAGATGGCTGCTCCACTTACAAGCTATGTGTGTGGGGAAAAATTATGAAGGGCAAGATTTCTTCTAGAGGTTGTATCTTTTTTTTTTTCTTTTTAATTTAGGAAGGGAAACTCTGCTCTTGAATTTCTACCTACATATAGTTTTTAGAATCATGTCACTTAGCCACCACTAGATATAAGAGAATATTTAAGTATTTTAAAGTATTATTAAGTATTAAGAATATTAAGTATTTTACCTTCCCAGGTTTAAGAGTAGAGGACCTCAAAGAAGAATGTGGCTGTGGATAATTTTTAAGTGGCCCATTCCACAGTCCTGCCACAAGCTCATGAAGATACACATGGAGAAACATTGTATTTTTTTTTAAGTAACAATGGTCTTTGATGTTTTATAGTCCCAATTCAATACTGCTTTAAATTGTTTTTAACTTAATGATATGTAAATAAGAAGATACTAAGCATTTAGTGTTAATTCAGTAAATTTAGAAAAAGAAGGGAAATAATAATTATTGCAAATGTGTTTCAGTCACTTGAAAATTTGATGCAACATTCAGAGGATAACCCGAATCAAATTCGCATATTGGCACAGACCCTAACAGATGGTGGAGTCATGGATGAACTGATCAATGAGGAACTTGAGACATTTAATTCTCGGTGGAGAGAGCTACATGAAGAGGTATGGCCATAAGAGTAAAAAATCTTTTTAAACTGATTTGCATAAATATCTAACAAATACTTGTAGGTGTCTCAGAAAAAAAAAAAAAAAAAGAATACTTTAAATATTAGCTCAGCTTCCAGGTTTTAGAATTGTCATGTGCCAGACATGAGTACATTATTTACATGTGTCTTCTATCATTTTATCTTACAGAAACATTATAAAGGGTGAGTTTTAACGGGAAACAGAGATATACCAAATACAGTAATATACTTAAGTCCACAAGCTGTAAATAGATTAACAATTCAAAATCAGATCTTATTTGACCACAGGATTCTTTTCCCTACCCAAATTAACCGATATGTGTAAGTATCCTCATCTCTTTTTCTCCTTCTTTCCCTTTCTCCCTCTCCCCCACCTCTCTTTCTCTCTCTGTTTTAAATAATTATTTATTTGAGAGAGAGAAACATGAGAACACAAGTAGGGAGGAGGGGAAGAGGGAGAAGCGGAGCCCCCTCCCACCCCAGGCTGAACAGGGAGCTAGCTATAGGGCTTGAACCCAAGACCCTAGGATCTGACCCAAAGTCAGAGGCTTAACTGACTGAGCCATCCAGGCATCCCCTCCACCTTTCTCAACACGTGCATACACGTTACACTCATGTGTAATCTGTTAGTCATATGTGTGATTCTCTTAGTACTCTAGATACTGTTTATGCTTCCCAAGTAACACTAAAGAGCTTTAATTTATATATAACAGAAGAATTTTCATATGCAAAAATTATACCATGTGTTTTCTGAATGTTTTCAATCAAAATTAAGAGAAAATAACATACTACTCCCAATCAAATAGTGTTTTGCATATACTCTCCTAAATCAAGAATGGATTACTTGTCAAAAAGAACAAATACATTATAATGGAGTTTAGTTTTGTATCCATTTATTTCATGTATCTCTAACATGTGAGACAGTGTTCTAAGGTTAGCTAATCAGTAGGAAATTTTTCCCTCCATTACTCATAGACAGTGAGTAGTTAAGCAAAAATTCACTGATATCTTAGTGTGTTCAGAACATAATAACAACAATATCCTTATAAGATGCAAAAAAATTGTGTTAAAAGTTACCACAGAGGATTTGAAAACACAGAAAAACAGTGTAGACCTGTGTGGGTCAGCACAGGAAGGCATTTGGGGTAGCTTTTCTAAAGAAAATTCACTGTGAATGACATTGTATTTTTTTTTTAAGATTCAAAACATTTTTTTTTTGTAAAGATTTTTTATTTATTTGACAGACAGAGATCACAAGTAGGCAGAGAGGCAGGCAGAGAGAGAAGAGGAAGCAGGCTCCCCGCTGAGCAGAGAGCCCGATGCGGGGCTCGATCCCAGGACCCTGGGATCATGACCCGAGCCGAAAGCAGAGGCTTTAACCCACTGAGCCACCCAGGCGCCCCTCAAAACATTTTTTAAAAGTAATCTCTATACCCAGTATGGGGCTCGAACTCAAAACCCTGAGATCAAGACCTGCATGCTCTACTGACTGAGCCAGGAAGGCAGCCCTGTGAACATTTTATAAAATCAGAACAGGAGATAGCCAAATGGGTGGGTGTAGGAGGGTAATCCCAGACAGGTAGACATACACATGCAAAGAATTGGAAGCATGAGGCTGGTTATCAATGCACATCTGCAAACCATTTGGTTTTGCTTGAGTGTAAGGTACAGGTGGGGGAGTGTCTGAAGGTAGACCTGAATAAGTAGGCATCAGCAAGATGACTGAGGGAAACCAATGCTTCTCAAACAGCCTGGTCTATAAGCATGCACTCAGAGAACACTGAAGGGTTTAGAATGTCAGGAGGAAGGGCCACCTGGGTGGTACAGTTGGCTGAGCATCTGACTCTTGTCTCTGACTCTGACATCTTGACTCTGACTCAGGCCGTGATCTCAGGGTTGTGAGATCAAACCCCGTGTCAGGATCAGCACTCAGTGTGGAATCTGCTGGAGATAGTCTCTCCCTCTCCCTCTATCCTTCCTGCTCATGCTCACTTGCTCTCTCTCTCTCTTTCAATAAGTAAATAAGTAAATTTTTTAAAAGATTTTATTTATTTATTTGATAGAGATCACAAGTAGGCAGAGAGGCAGGCAGAGAGAGAGGAAGGGAAGCAGGTTCTCTAAGCAGAGAGCCTGATGTGGGGCTCGATCCCAGGACCCAGGATCATGACCTGAGCTGAAGGCAGAGGCTTTAACCCACTGAGCCACCCAGGCACCCATAAGTAAATATTTTAAAAGAATGTAAGGGGGAAAGGAGAAGAGCAGTGCCGTATCAACTTATATTATCTTTGCAGTGACTGTGGAGAGTAAGTGGTCTAAGAGATAGGGATGTCGCAGGTAGTGAGACCAAGGAAGAAGTGGTATTTTTAGGTCAGCTGAAGACAAGGGCAATGGTGATAGGTACAGTGAAAATGAAAAATCTAGGAGAGCATCTAGGTTTCTGATTCAGGTGACTAGATAGCTATTTTTCATAAACAAGATTGAGAAAATGAGAAAAAAAAAGGCAAGTTTGGAGGTAAAAAATCACATGTCACTTTTTATCTCCATTGATCCTGCAGTGCCTGCTGAAGTTTGATACCAACCAAAAGCAATCCCTGAGTCAAGGACATAGGTGCTATTAGTTAATTTGAGAGATAATACCAAGAAGGACACATGAAGGATTGGAGAAGGAAAGCTTAGACAGTTGATAAAGGGTACTTTTAATAGTGAGTTTCCAGTGGGAGTGACCAGGCTAGTCCTACTGGGAACTTTAAAGAAATCATGTACAACACCAGTGTCAGAGAGCATGCTCTGAAGTGTCCCAGTGAGTTGATGGAAACTGGAGTGTTTATCTACCAATTTCCCTGTTTTTGTTTGAGGATTGCACGCAGGTGCATAAAATCCCACACTTCTGAGCTGTTGAGTGCAGTCCAATTAAGAAATGTGGGTGCTTGAGGTGGGTGCTTATGGAAATGCCACCACAGCTTTAGGTGAACTCAGAGCCATTGAGGTTAAGGGACTATGGGGTAGGGTATCAGCAGGGTCTACTAGAATACTTAGGGAGTGTCTAGCAAGGATTTTCCATAATTCAGGAAAAGAGATAGAGGGATCCAGACCAGTTATACAGATGTGGGATTTACCAGGCCACATGCTAATTAAAACTCTAACGTTCATGACATCACCCCAGGTAAACCCAAGGAAAATGAATCATGGACAGAATTTAGGAATTATACAGAAAATCCAGGTTTAGGCAGGGACACCTAGGTAGATCAGTCAGTTAAGCATCTGCCTTCGTCTCAGGTCATGATCTCAGGGTCCTGGGATTGAGTCCCACGTCAGACCCCATGCTGAGTCTTTTTGCTCTCTCCTCTCTCATGAATAAATACAATCTTTAGAAAAAATCAAGGTTAGGCAGAGGAAGCAGTGTTTCCAAAGGAAATGAGAATAAATGGTCACAGAGGTATGAGGAGACGCAAGTTAAAAGCAGGGTGCTTAGGAGGTAGCAGTTTATAAAGAGAAGCCATAAAAAAAAAAAAGTCAGATACAATAAGCAGGCCTGGTAAGATGAAGACAGAATTGGGCAAAAAGGACATTACGTATGACATTTACCAGAATGGTTTTGGTGGCGTTTCCCTGGGGATAGACAGAACAGTGCTGGGGCATTACAGAAGACATTAGGGAAGAGGAAGGAGGAAAGCAAAGTTTGCACTATGCTTGTAAGGAGCTTGGCTGTGAAGAAAAAGAATGATCCTAAGAGGGATGGTAGCTGGGGGTGGGGGAGTATGTAGGAAACCTTTCCGTTGTTTAAGTGGAGGAGAGGTTTGATCGTGTTTGCAAATTAGTACGAAGTGTAGAGTAGGAGAGCCTACCCACCCCCCTCAGTGACCGTAGGGCAGATTGAGGGGGAGGTGCCTGTCTTTCCTGAACACTTTAGTCACCCTTTCCCCCTATCAGTGTGAGGGACTAGGGATTGGCAAAGGGGATCCCAAAGAGTCCCTTGTCCTCTCACTTCTTGTTGCACTGTTGTTCAATGTGAGCAAGAGTAGTCATTTGTAGATGGCAACTAACTCAAAGTTCATTTAAATTTGGATTTTGTTAGGGAATTGTAGTATGCTCTTACTTGTATTTGACTCTTAGTATCAGAGTAGAAATTGCAATTGAAGCAAAAAATCAAAAGTCACATTGTAGAACCGACCATGGCTAAGCTGTGAAAAGGCCCAAGTTGTAATCTTTAACAATGTTCAGAGTCTATCTATTCTCTTCTTAGGAACAGATCAGTCTCTAAACCTGACCTTGGCATTGGTCTCATTTATGTAATATTCTTGCAAACCTTTAGTAACAGAGAAACTACTTATGCTCTTATATTGCGAAGTTTTTTTGGTGTGGAACCAGGCATTTTCCCCAAATAAATAAAAATTCAACTCAGAAACAGACCTTGATTGAAAACCTACTCTGCTATATCCAAATTGAGTTACTAAAACATTGGCTATAGAATCAGAAAACCTTGGGTTAGAATAGCCCCTTGTTATTAGTCAGGGTTAGACAGGCCACAGAAACTACACAGCTAGAAAGCTACCTGTGGCTGGTGCTGTTGAACTGAGGGAAACAGGCTGGGGCACCAGGAAGCTGCCCGTGAATTTGTCCCCCAACCCCATGATGAACTTGCCACTGGGTCACCCACAGAGCTTGCCAGAAGACACCTGTAGAGGGTGCTGCTAAAATTTATGGGAGAGTTAGGAACAGAGGACTTGAGCTCCACCAGGCATCCTACAGGTCAACCCAGACCCAAGGGAGCAAGAAGGAATGACACACTGGAATGGAGAAATCTTTACTTCCCCAGGTGTCACTCCAGTGCCCTCTACTGACAAAGTTTAGCATCGGGTCAGAGGGCTAGGAGAAGTATTTTGAGTATCAAATGCAGATCACTGTTTAGAGGCAGTAAGTTGATAACTGGCACATCCCTTCATAGCTCATAGCCTCACAGCTCCTGTTTCATAGCTATCTCCTGAGCAAAACATAAAATACTGTGTGGAAAGGGCTTACTGTAGTGCTAAAAGCATAGTACATATTCAATAAGTGATTGGCGTTTTATTTTTGCTAAGTTGTGTACTATATTACCTACCCTCAAAGCTATGTGTGTGTAATGTTTTGTGTTTGTGTGTATGCATGTGTATCCCACCAGGGGCAGAAATAAACAAAATATATATTCCAATATGAAATATATTGGAATATTTATGAAATATATATCATATATATATGAAATATACATATATATGTATACATACACACACACACATATATATATATATTCCAAAATGAAAAACAATGAAATACGCACACCTCTATCGTTTAGCTAAATGCAGAAGACTGATAAAAGGACTCCTTTTCATCCCTTAAATCTTAAATTGGAAGGTCTCCACTTCTACTTCAGTAGTCAATTAGGCAGAATGTTATAGTAACAATAAATAACTTGAATTAAATAAACTTGAAACCACTACCAGTCCTGGCTCTGCTTATATGAAATATCTAGCCTGAGAGTAATTTGGCAATGAGGAAAAAAAATTTTGATGCTTTAGAACTTTGATGAAAACCATATATGTTGGAGATAATATCCTTCTCAAATTCCATGGTGCCAGTCATTAAAGAGCTGGTATGACTTTAGATATATGATGTTGAGGTAAAAGGATGGGTAGTAACAGATACTTCCTATTTCTCAAGGTCTAAGCTGGGTTTTTTGATCATTTCCAAACTACGTAGGTAATAGACCAAAACCTAATAGGTTGTTAGCTAAATTAAACATTTGGGGTGTTCCCATTGAATATTTAGTTTACAAGACTGATGTTTTGATGCAGTGTGGAAGGAGTCTTGGGATAAATTATTAGAGGGGCTGAGGAAATAAAATGATTACAGTAACCATTTTAAAATTGATTTATTTTGCAAAAAATCTATGATGCATTAGATTTTTATAGTGAAAAATTCTAACATTGTTTCAAACCCTAGTTTCCTTGATTTTTTGGGGTGGGTTGGCTAAAGAAAAAGTTTTTCCATTAATAAACAAAGTGTCCCTTCACTTGAAGATGGGCTTAAGCCCATTCTCTTCTCAATTAAATGTGTATGTGAGAGGTTTGTGGTTTTTTTTTTTATTGCCCCTAATGTTTCTTATAGCCACAATTATCCAGAACAAAGGTAACATCTATTTGCCTGTTAAATCAATCAAACAGCCAGTTTTTTATAGCCTATAAATATTTAAAAGAGATATGCCAGATCCCGTCCCTAATTTCAGAGTGTGAGTTTGCATTCAGAGACGTAATAAATTCTTTCCATTCCTTGAAAAGGCATTGTTCACTCTTCGTAATCATATGGCACTATATTTTCTACTCACAGTAATGATTTCAAAGATGGTGAGCAAACCAGGAAACAGCTCTAAAAATCACACCAAATCATCTGATTTTTACAACTTATTCCAGACTAACCAAGCTACAGATTTGTTAGTGATACAGCAAATCATAATAATAATGCTAATGGCCCCGTGGTCCCAAAGGCCCAGTCCCTGCTTTAAGTGTTTCAGCAGGCAGTTTTTCATTTGTTGTCACAATAACCCTATGTTTTAAGGTCTTTTGCAGCCTGTTTTACAGACATGGAAAGGGTATCAAAAGCCACAGAGATAGTGAGAGTCTATTAAACATTCAGACCCAAGTCTCCTTGTCCTTGGAGCCTGGGCACATGACCATTTGGCCACAGTACCTCCAATCTCACTGATCTTTTCCTTCTGTTAACAATAAAAGCTGCCTGGTAAGAAGTGAATATTGCAATTTACTGGTTTCCCAATTTCTAAGGAAAGCTTACAGCAGGAGCTTGAAAGTATTAGGGATGACTAAAAGAAATCATCTTAAGAGTCTTAAATATTAAAATCACACATTTAGAAGTCCAAAGTCTTCACCAGTTCTCTTGATTAGTGATGATTTTATCCTCCTTGTGAATTATTAACAGCCCAACTTCGGTCCCTTTCAAAGTCATCTGTAAATTCTTTCACCTGACATTAAATAATAGAGTAAAAGAGAGGCAAAATCTGAACTAGCTAATTCTGCTTTAATAGTAACTTTAATGATATGCAGCTTGAGGGAGCAATTATTTGTTCCAGGTAACTATGACTTTGTATTGCTCACTCACTGTCACACCTACCTTAGCACAAATAGACCAGAATGGACAAATACTGATTAAAGAAGAACTGCAAAGTAGTCCAGGAAAATAAGTGACAGTGTGACCATCGTGAGGTCAAAATTTTATTTGGAAGTCATTTGTCTAATAAAAGTATATGCTGTATGAGTTTTTCAGTATGTTTACTTTAAAAATATCACCCTATGATAATAGTAATAGCTAATATTTGTGGAGTGCATTTTTATGTCATTCCTTGTGCTAAACAATGATAAACAGTGTAAAACTTAATCCCCACATTAGTTTTATGAGGGAGATTTGATGAGCTTACTTAACAGATGTTGAAATGAAGTGTTCTAAAATGCCTTCTGCAAAACATCAAGATGCTGGGAATTTTCCAATAAGTGTACCTTTAAGTGTTTTTTTTTTTTTTTCTCTTGAAAGGAAGGATGTGTTAGCCTTTACAGGTGAGCCCCCCCCCCCAAAATATTGAATGAAACAAGACACAGAAGTAATGCAACTGTGAGGACTGACCATTGAATTACCCTAGTGTTAAAAACTAACACTAGCAAGCCGTGCTTTTGGCAAATTAGGCCAAAATCCCCTTCATTGGAAGAGAAAACTGAGTTTCAGGCTCAAGCCAAATTGGGGAGCTGAACAGAGATTGTATGTAAACCTGCTTAAAGTCGCTCAATAAATATTAGCTATTACATCTTCTGTGAAATGATGGGTGGGAGTATTCTGTCTTTCTGCAGAAGGTACCAATATAAAATTAGGTCCATTTCTCTTCCCACTGAGTATAAAAGTCATGGTAAAAATAATTATATTCATCTCATCTAAAAACATTTTAACTATAAGCCTGTTCTTATGGGGATCTATTATTTGAAAGTATATTATTGATAAGGGTCAAGGAGTTCCCAAGACAAGAGATTAAGTTAAAGTGGCTCTAGGTTGATACCATCCTAACAGACAGTGGCTCTAGGTTGGTCAGAAGCAAATCCAAATCCTCTACAAAGAAAAATACTCTTAGTATTCTCACAATTAAATTTAGTGAAATTTCAGCATACAATGAAAATAACCCACAAGCACAAGATATGAGGTGAAGCCATCACATAGAACACAGAGCTAATTCAAACCACCCCCTATATAATTTCAGATGGTAGAATTACCAGATTATTAGTATTACATAAGTAGATATAATATTTAAGATATAAATGATATTAGAAGTTAAACAAATGAAACAAAGTTAAGGTAGATGATTTGAAAAGGACAAAATTATTAGAATTAAAATTAACATTCTAAAATGTTAAAAGGGTATGTATATTAAACTATTGAAGAACAAATATAAGAGAAAATTGAAAGATAATATACAGAATGTAGTACCAAAAACTAAGGAGGTAGAAAATATGAACAGAAAGACAATATATTGGGAGTACACTATGAACATCTAACTTACATCTAAGAGAAGATTCTGAAGAAAAGAATAAAAAGATGGATATGGAGGAAAATGTACAGGATGTTGAAGAAATATTTCTGGAGCCAGTGACTACATGCAGTTAACCAGAAGGCACAATGTATAACAGGCAGAATAAATAAATAAATAGGAATCTACCCTTAGACTTACTGCAGTGAAACTGCAGATTCCAAAGACAAATATAAATTTAGGTATTAGAAACCAGAGATTGAGATGGATTCCCTATGAAGGAATGAAACCTAGTCTGACATCAGATTTTTTGTTTGTTTGTTTGTTTGTTTGTTTAAAGATTTTATTTATTTATTTGACAGAGATCACAAGTAGGCAGAGAGGCAGGCAGGGAGAGAGAGGAGGAGAGAGCCTGATGTAGGGCTCAATCCCAGGACCCTGGGATCATGACCCGAGCCGAAGGCAGAGGCTTTAATACACTGAGCCACCCAGGCGCCCCAACATCAGATGTTTTTTATTGAGATATAATTGGCATATAGCATTATATAAGCTTCAGGTATACAGTGTAATGATTTGCTGTTGTGTGTACCATGAGCCACACAAGTCTAGATACCGTTGTTACTATACAAAGTTACAATTTTTTCTTGTGATGCAAACATTTAAGATTTACTCTGTTAGGAACTTTCAAATATGCACTACACTACTTTGGCTGTAATTATTATTACATCCCCATCTGACTTATTTACAACTGGAAGTTTGTACCTCTTGACTCCCTTTACCCATTTTCCTCACCCCCCAATTCTGCTCCGCTCTGGCAACCCTTACTATGTTCTATGTATTTATTCTCTTTTGTTCTATTTCATTTTGGTGTTTTTTTTTTTTTTTAGATTTTACATGTAAGTGAAATCATACGGTATTTGTCTTTGTCTTTCTGACTGACTTCACTTAGCATAATATACTCTAGCTCCATCCATGTCATTGCACATGTCAAGATTTCATTCTTTTCTATGACTGAGTAGTATTCCATTATATATAGTATATATGTGCACACACACATCACATTTTATATCACATTCCATTATGAGATATATCATATTTTCTTTATCCATTCTTCCATCAGTGGATACTGACATTGTTTCCATATCATGACTATTGTATATAATGCTGAATGAAAATAAAGGTGCATATATCTTTTGGAATTCCTGTTTTCATTTTCTTTGGATAAATACCCAGAAGTGGAATCACTGGATTGTATGGTAGTTCTATTTTTAATCTTTTGAGAAACCTACATTCTGTTTTCCAGAGTGGCTGCACCAATGTACTTTCCCACCAATGGTGCACAAGGGTTTCCTTACCAATGCTTGTTATTTCTTGCTTTTTTGATAATAGCCATTCTAAGAGGTAGCAGATGATGTCTCATTGTGGTTTTTACTTGCATTTCACTTTTGTTTAGTAATTTTGAACATCTTTTCATGTGACTGTTGACCCCTGTATATCTTCTATGGAAAAATGTCTGTACAGATTCTCTGCCCCTGATTTACTGTTTGTTTTTGTTTCTTTTCTTTCCTTCCTTTCTTTTTTTTTTCTTTTTGGTAATTTGTATGACTTCTTTATATGTTATATCTGATTTTATATGTTTATATATGTTTATATATTTTATATGTTTATATCTGATATGTTTATCAGATACATGATTTGCAAATATTTTCCCCCATTCAGTAGGTTCTCTTTTCATTATGTTGTTGATTTGCTTTGCTCTTCAGAAGGTTTTTATTTTATGTAGTCCCACTTGTTTATTTTAGCTTTTGGTGCCTTTGCTTTTGAAGTCAAATCCAAAAAATGATTGCCAAGCTGTCAAGGAGCTTACCATTTGTTTTCTTCTAGAAGTTTTATGGTTTTGTGTCTTAAAATCCAGCCTAATTCATTTTAAGTTAATTTTTCTGCGTGATGTACCATAGAGTCCAGTATCTTCTTTTCCTTTTCTTTCCTTTTTCCTTCCTTCCTTCTTCTTTTCTTTCTTTCTTTTTCTTTTTTCTTTTTTTTTTTTTTTTTACTTTTTAAAAAATTAACATATAATGTATTCTTTGCCGCAAGGGTACAGGTCTGTGAATCATCAGCCTTACACACTTCACAGCATTCATCATAGCACATACCCTCCCCAATGTCCATAACTCTTTCTTTTCTTTCCTTTCTTCCTTTAATGTTGCTCTCCAGTTCTCACAACAGCATTTGTTGAAGGGAGTATCTTTCCCCATTGTTTATTCTTTCCTCCTTTGTTGTAAGTTAATTGACCATATATGTGTGAGTTTGTTTCTGGGCTCTCTATTCTGTTCCATTTTTATGCCCAAACCATACTATTTTGATTATTAAAGTTTTGTAATATAGTGTGAAATGGGAGAATGTGATGCCTCCAGCTTTGTTTTTTTTTTTTCAGCAGGGCTTTGATTATTTGGGGTCTTTTGTGTTTCCATGCAAATTTTAAAATTCTTTTTTCTAGTTCTGTGAAAAATGACATTGGAAATTAGATAGATTGCCTTGAATATATAGATTGCTTTTAACAATAGACATTTTAACAATATTAATTCGTCCCATCCATGAGTATGGAATATCTTTCATTTATTTATGTCTTCTTCAGTTTCTTTCATCAATGTCTGACAGTTTTCAGAATACAGGTCTTTTACCTCCTTGGTTCAATTTATTCCTTAGTATTTTGCCTTTATTTGATCTAATTTTAAATGGGATTGTTTTATTTTTTGATAGTTTTTTATTAGTGTATAAAAATGCAGTGTATTTATAGGTATTGATTTTGTATCCTGAAACTTTAGTGAATTCATTTTTTAGTTCTAACACGTTTTGATGGTGTTTCTAGAGTTTTATATATATATATATATATATATATATATAATCATGTAATCTGCAAATAGTGACTTTTTTACTTCTTCCTATCCAACTTGGATGATTTTTATTTCCTGTTCTTTTCTAATTTCTTGGGTCTGGCTAAAATTTCCAAATACTATGTTGAATAAAAGTGGCAAGAGTGGAGATCTTTGTCTTGTTCCTGATCTTAGAAGAAAAGATTTCAGCTTTTTACCTTTAAGTATGATATTAGGTGTGGGCTTATGATATATGGCCTTTATTAGGTTGAGGTATGTTCCCTCTATACCCACTTTGTTGAAAGTTTCTATTGGGAATAAAAGTTGAATTTTGCCAAACATTTTTGCATTTATTAAGGTGATTATATAGCTTTTATCCTTCATTTTGTTAATATGTATATAACATTGATTGATTTGTGAATTATGATCTGCTCTTACATACCTAGAATAAATCCCAATTGATCATGGTGTATGATCTTTTTAATGTATTGTTGAATTCAGTATCCTGATATTTCATTGAAGATTTTTGCATTAATGTTCACCAGGGATATTGTCCTCTATATATATATATATATATATATATATATTTTGTGTGTGTGTGTGTGTGTGTGTGTGTGTGTGTCTTTTATCAGGTTTAGTATCAGGGTAAAGCTAGCCTCGTAAAATTTATTTGGAAGCATTCCTTCCTCTTCAATTTTTTGAAAAAGTTGGAGAAACTTAAGTATTAAATCTTTGAATGTTTGATTTATCAGTGAAGCTGTCTAGTCCTGGACTTCTGTGTCAGGATGTTTTTGATTACTGACTCAATTTTGTAACTAATAATCTTTCTATTCAGAATTTCTATTTCTTTATGGTTTCATTATTGGATGATTTTGTGATTTTAGGAATTTATCCATTCTTCTAGGTTGTCAAGTTTGTTGACATATAATTGTTGATAGTAGTTTTTTATGATTCTTTGTATATCTGTGGTGTCAGTTGTAACTTTGCTGCTTTCATTTCTAATTTTACTCATTTGAGCTCTGTTTTTCTTCATGAGTCTAGCTAAATGATTGTCTATATATATATATACACATATATCTGCATATATACACATATATATGTGTTTATGTTAGCCAGTGTAAGGTACATCGTAAGTTTTTGTTGATTGTCAGTTTTGTTCATTCTTTTAAAGAATCAGATCTTTGTTTCATTGATTTCTTTTGTCTTTTTGCTCTCTATTTCATTTGTTTTCAACCTAATCTTTTTTTCCTTCATCTAGTCTTTAGTATTTCCTTCTTTCTGCTAACTTTGGGCTTTGTTCTTTTTCTCATTCTTTGAGATGTGAAGTTAAATTGTTTATTGAGGTATTTCTTGCTTCATGAAGTATGCCTGTAACACTATGAACTTCCCTCTTAGAATTGCTTTGCTGCATCACATAGATTTGGAATGTTGTTTTTCTATTTTAACTTGTCTCAAGGTACTATTTGATTCCTTCAAACATTGGTTGTTTAGCAGCATATTGTTTAGTTTCTACACATACTTGTGCATTTTTATCTTGTAGTTGATATCTAGCTTCACACTATTGTGATTGGCAAAGATGCTTGGTATGATTTTAGTCTTCTTCAATTTATCAATGCTGGTTTTGTGGCCTAACAATTTTTCCTAGAGAATGTTCCATGTACACTAAAGAAGAATGTGTATTCTGCTGCTTTTGGATAGAATGCTCTGTATATATCTATTAAATCCATCTGATTTAATGTGTGGTTTAAGGCTGATGTTTCTTATTGATTTTCTGTCTGCATGATCTATCCATTGTTGTAAGTAAGGTATTAAAGTCTCCTAATATTATTGCATTGCTGTCAATTTCTTTCTTTTAGGTTTGTTAATATTTTTCTTGATATAATTAGGTGCTCTTATGTTGGGTGCATAAGTATATACAAATGTAATATCCTCTTGTTAGACTGACCCCTTTATCTTTGTCTCTTTTTACAGTCTTTGTTTTAAGGTCTATTTGTCTAATTGTAGCTACATCAGCTTTCTTTTGGTTTTCATTTACATGGAACATATTTCTCTATCACTTTACTTTCCATCTGTGTGTGTCCTTAGATCTAAAGTGGATCTCTTATACATATGAATAGGTCTTATTTTGTTTTGTTTTGTTTCTTTCCATTCAGGTACTCAATATATATAAAAATATATATCTGTGTATATTTTAATTTGATAGCATCTTAAGTTTGAACACATTCTAAAATTCCACATTTTTACTGCCTCCCCATGTTTTATGTTTCTGATGTCACATTTTACATCTTTGCGTGTTGTGTATCCCTTAACTAATTATTATAGTTATTTTTATTTCTTTTTTGTCTTTCAACCATTATACTAGCTCTTTATGTAATTAATCTACTACCTTTACTACATGTTTACCTTTGCCAGTGAGGTAAACATATAAACATATAAAATTTTTCTTATTACTAATTAGTATCTTTTCTTTTCAATTTAAAGAAATTCTTTTAACATTTCTTATAAAGCCAGTTTAGTTGTGATGAATTCCTTTGGATTTTGCTTGTTTGAAAAACTCATTCTCCTTCAATTCTGAATCAGTATTCTCGGCTGGACGATTTTTTTCTTTCAGAACTTTGAATGAATTCACCACCTCCTGGGCTGCAGGTTCTGCTGAAAAAAAAAAAAAAATCTGCCACTTAATGTTCCGTAGTTCCCTTAAGCCACCTTCAGTTTTTAATATATATATATTTCTAATTTTGCTGCTCCATTTGGGTGAGTTCCATTGTCCTGTACTCTCTTGCCCTGATCCTTCCCTCTGTTTACCTTGTCTGCTGTTGAACCCCTTGAATGCATTTTCACTTCAGTTATTGTATTTTTCAGTTTTGGGACTTGTAGTTGGTACTTTCTTATATTTTCTATCTTTATGTTGAAATTATCTGCATGTTCATCTGTTCTCCCAAATTTGATGAGCATCTTTATGACCATTACTTTGAATTGGTCATTTAAATACTTAAATAAAAAATAAATTACTTATTTTTCTTTTATTAATATTTTTGAGGTTTTCTTTTTCTTTCACTTGGACCATACTCCTGTTTCCTCATTTTCCTTGACTCTGTGTTTATTTCTATGTACCAAGAAAAACAGATACTTCTAGTCTTGAAAGAGACTCATCTGTCGACCTCTTCTGTCGACCTCTCCCTAGATTTTGGCTTTCTCTTAAACCTTTGTGATTGTCGAAATTGCCTAGTTTATTCTTGATAGGTTCTAGTTGTTGAGGTTATGCCAAAACCTATGTTCCAAAGGGAGGGATCTCACTCAGTACCTAGTTTCAGGCTGATTGGAATCCAAAACCTCGGGGTGCCTGGGTAGCTCAGTTGGTTAAGCATGTGCCTTCAGCTCAGGTCATGATCCTGGGGTCCTAGGATTAAGCTCCACATCGGACTTCTTGCTCAGTAGGGTCTGCTTTTCCCTTTGTCTGCCACTCCCTCTGCTTGTGCATGCTCTCTCTGTCTCTTATTCTCTGACAGATTGACCAATAAATAAATAACATCTAAAAAACAAAACAAAACAAACAAAACAAAACAAAAAAAGAATCCAGAACCTCAGGCAGAACCTTTTAAAGTATACAAATACGGGTACTCCTGCATGGCTCAGTCCATTAAGCATCTGCCTTCAGCTCAGGTCATGATCCCGGGGTCCTGGGATGGAGCCCTGCAGGAAGTCTGCTTCTTCCTCTCCCTCTGCTCCTCCCCCCTGCTTGCTCACGTGCACGCTCTCTCTCTCTCTCTCTCTCTCAAATAAATAAATTAAAACCTTTTAAAAAATGTATAAATAAATACATATAATCCTTTGGTACTATAGTCACAAACCCTGCTGGCCTCCAGACCAGGCAATCTGGAGGTTTCCCCTGGGCCACAGTTGAAAAATCAGGGTTCTAGCTATGTTTCTAAGCTTCTTTCTGGGGGGATACTGGTGAGCTGTAGTGAGGCTGAAGGAGAGTCCAGAGGTGGTGTCCCTAAGCTTATGTTTCTTCAGAGCATGTCCATCACATCTAGATTTTTGGCATACCTGAAGCTTGACCTTTAGGTTGAAGCTCCAAGGCAAGTAAGTGGGTGTTTTTCACAGGAAGACTAGGGATGTATTTCTGTCTGCTGTCTGTGCAGTGCCCGGGGGGTAGTAGCCTGTCAAGAGCTGTCTCTGATTATTACGAACTTGTAAGACCCAGGAACGCAGGTCCCACTGGTCATCAGAGCCAGGTGATCAGGGGTGTTCCCATATGGGTTGCGTATGCCTGCTGACTTTAGTGGAGCAATAGGAGTGGGGAGGCCTGGGGCACAACCAGTAGCTTTAGCAAAGCGGAGGGAGAGGATAATGCTGGGATGCATCTGCCAGGTTTGGCAGACGGTGGGAAAGCGCAGGGTCTGTACACACCCACCACATTAGTAAGCAGAGAGAGAACAACAACAAAAAATGCTGCCTGTATCCCTGCAGAGTCCCAACAGACCACTGCCCCTCTGGTAGATGATTAGCAAGATTAGCTGGACTCTAGGGTGAGTGAGGCATCCTCCAAGCCCTTTAAGAGCAGTGTCTCAGTTCTCTAAGGCCCTTTGGGTCTCCTGTTGTTTTTAAAAGCTAGATGTTTTGGAGGCTAATCTCACTGGTTTAGGTCACTGGGGTTGGGGTGCCTGATGTGGGGTTAGAACCCATTATGCCTCAGGGAGAAACTCCAGAATTGTGAGATCCATCCCAATTGTGAGTTGCTGCACCTCGACTGGTGTTTTTTGGTAAGACCATATTTCTGTTTCTTCTGCTTGTCTTGATGTAACTCCTTTAATGTTTATTGTGAAGTAGCTGTTCAACTGGTTTTCAGGCCTTTTATAAATGGAGTTATTTTACATGTAGCTGTAGATTGTGTGTGTCCATGGGAGGAAGTAAGTTGTATATAAAATAATTTTTGAACTTCATGCTCTCTTTTCTCTCTTTATTTACTCCTTTTGATATTTTATGCAGGGTCATGGCTTGAAATACCCTTTATATATTAATGATTTTCAAAATACTATCTGTAGTACAAACCGCTGCCCTAAACTCTAGACCTGTATATCCATCTTGCTATTGTAGATCTCTACTTTGGTATTAATAGGCAACTAAAACTTATCGTACTTAGATGTGAGTTTCTATCAAACCTACCAAAGGTGGTTTTCACCATGTTTATTCTTGCCAACTCATTCTTTAGTTCTCTCAGGCCAGAAACCTTAAAGTAATCTTTGGTACTCTTTCTTTACCAACCTCTCTCCTAGCAAATTTGAAAGGTAGTCTTGGCAGATCTACATGTGGTCTGGCAGGAAAGAAGAGATACATCACCCACCCATATTTTTCTTTGTGAACCAGGTTATTATTTTAAATATAACTTACATGGAGCCCACCCTTAGACCTCTTTATATTGGTGGGTACTTAAAGAAAAAGAAATCAAGTACATTGGCCTCTCCCTATGAATAGGTTGTCACCCTAAAGAGGTATCAAAACTACTCTCTTGATGATTGCAGACATTAAACGTAAAAAGGAAAAAAAAACCTGTCTCTCCATTTGTTTATTGCTGAGATGTAGGTACATCTTTTAGCAAAAAATATTAAGCTAATGAGAATAGGTATATATATAAAATAACTGATCAGATTACTTTTAGGAATAAGAATCTGGATATACCCAAGTTAATGAGAAGTGTGTGAACAAAACTAACCATAGTTAAAGATTAAATCATAAGCTACTGAATTTTCTCTAAAATGTTAGTTAGCAAACTGAGAATCAGCCAGGTTATGATATTTAACTTGTCCCTTGTTATATAAAATACTTAAAATAAGTTTTACTTAAGTTGTCTATAAAATGCAGAACCTAATACTTTATTTTTTTCTTGCAAGTTTTTATTTAAATTCAAGTTAGTTAACATACAGTATAATATTAGTAGTATGTGATTAATAGTGATTAGTAATATGTGATAGTAATAGTGATTCAGCATTGCCATACATCACCCAGTGCTCTTCACCAGTGCCCTCTTTAATCCTCATCATCCAGCTAGTCTCAACTGGCTGGATTTATTTGTTCAACTGCCATTCAGTCCTTCACTTGTTAATTATAGTTGTCTTGTTCAGTCCTGGAGGGGAAACTCTGAGGTTAAATTGAGGTAAAAGAGGAAATGGTCAGTGGTAAAGTAGAGGCAGTAAATGAATTCTTCAGATTGTAAAAATGGTGACTATGTGACAGGATGGAGGTAGTAGCTAATTCTGTGGTAGCACTCATTTTGCAATTTATAAATATATCAAATTAACAATTTAAACACCTTAAATTTACACAATGTTATGTGCCAATTATATCTCAATAAAGCTGAGGATGAAAGAGAATTAGCATGTCTTTGAAAGTGAAAAAAAAGATACTTCATGAGGGAAATATAAGAGAGAAGGGCCAGTAACTTGAGTAACAGGACACACAAGGTATTTTATTGATTTTCAGGACAGTGAAGATTTAAACATGTTTGTAATGTGACCAAAAAAATCTAATACTTACTTGACATGTAAAAGCAAGGTCGTCTTACAGGAGAGGGTATATGAACAAAAATGGAATAATGGATTTTGGAAGTGGAAGAGAGTGAATTGAGTTAATACGAAGAAATTTTGAGGTGAAGAGTAGGAAGGCTGAGAAAGTTTACTCATGAAGGACTCCATACCTCAAAGGGAACTGTATCTTTTACAGGTTGTGTAGTGTTGGTGATAAGTAGGGATGGGAGAATAGAGAACTGGTACCTCTGAAGAACTAAGGGTGGAAAGCATTTGCGGTAGGAGCTCTTCTGTTGTGAAGATGAATTTAAAATAAACAGAAGTGTTAGCAAATGATATCATAGACAAAGTATTAGTGAGCAAAATTGTTTGTAGTGTAAACAGTTGTACAATTTCTACCACAGTTTTCTGCAAAATAATAATTTTATTCACAACTACCCACATACGGACACATGGACAATCAAAAGGAAAGGTACTCTTATTTCTGTTGTCTTCAGGCAGTGTTTCCAGTATGAATCTGATGGGATCATGACACAACTCAGAGACTGGTGTTAGGGATCTTATTTTCCAATTATATTCACATTTGAAAGTCATTCATTCAGTCCTCATTTTCCCTCCACTCGTATGTCACTATGTCACTGTGCTCTGGTGGCTCTAATTTGAATTTCATTCTTTTCTTAAATTTCTCTACCTTATCCAATTTAGCTTGCATTCTTATTTCAATATTATAGCTATTGGACATTTCCCCCAAATTATTGTAATTAGGATCAATGCTTAATTTGTGGGGTCCAGTACACAAAGAAAATGCAGGCTTCTTGTTCTAAAATTAAGAATTTCAAGATAGTGACAGCAGGTCGTCAAAGTAAGCACAAGACCTTCTATGCATGGAGACCTTCTAAGCATGATTACATAGGTCAGTGTGACCATAATGCCAGACCTGGTTGTCATTTTATATGTTTGGTTAATTTTAGACCTAAATTGCTTTCAAAATTTTTCAAAAGTTAGAGAATTCGATGCATTTCTACAGAACAACATTGTTTAAAAACATTCACTGGGGATGGGTAACCAATGATAAATAGTACTTTGAAAGGTAGAATTAAAAAAAATTAATTCTTAGTGTGTTAATAGTGGACATAGCTTCTAGAATTACATTTTTTCATGTTTTGATTTTGGTGGTGTTTTCCCTTATAGTGGAAGAAAGGATATTGGATATCTTGATTCTTGACTCTTCAAGGTTGAATGCTCTGTGATAAAACTATTATCTTTTTTAAAAAATCGCACCGTAAGCAGATGGTTGTGCCAAACATCTGTGTTCAAGGTGACTTCGTTTTTGAGCTGAGTAGTGGACTATGCTCATAATTATTCTCATAGTAATTTTAATTGAATAATTGGCAAGAGTGATTACATTTTGAGGAGGGGAAACCAACTTGCCTAATATTTACACATAGGTTATAAATTCTATAGCCCAGCCCTAATTAATGTAAGAAAAATAGACAAGACAGTATATCCTTTTTATTTTTTTGATTAGAGAATAACTATTCTCTTTCTCTATTTGCTGTATATTCTTTCATTATCTGAGAAAGGTATCTTCTTTTACCTTCCATCAATTAACATGAGTTACCTTGATTCTTGATTTTATTAATATTTTAGCATGCATCTTGTATTTTGAATTTAATTGCCCTATTTTATAAACACGGGAACTGAAATATTATGTAACCTTCACAAGAGCAAAGGTTGATGGAATTATATTTCATTCTTATTTAAATCACTATAAATCATGAAGATGTATTTATTTATTGTTCTTGTAAGTAGTAATTCTGTTGTTATCTTTAAATATAATTTACCCTACTTCAATAAATAGTGCTTTCTTGGCTATTTGCATTGACATTTCTGAAATGTTTTACAAGATAGTAGTTAAAAATATTTTGTCTCTATGCATCCAACTATAACAGATTAGCTTTTTTGGATAAAGAGACAAAGGGACACATCAACACACATATACATATATATGTTTGCATATATATTTATATATATGTGAATTTATATTTCTGTATACATATACATGCATGTGTCAATATATGTATATATACATACACACAGACACAAATACACACATTCTATTTTACTACCTAATTAATATTTAATTATTATATACTCTAAGTAAATTGTTTTTGCTTTGGGAGAGCATTAAAATATTTATGAATGAATATGAACATATACATTTAAGGATATCTCACCCTTAAATTTCTTATGATTTGGTGGTTGAACTCCTTGCTTTAAAGTTGGAATATCAAAAGAAGGAGTTAATGTATAAATTAAAAACATCTGGGGAGCTGGGTTACTCAATCAATTGAACATCTGACTCTTGATTTCTGCTCATTTCTGATCTTAGGGTTGTGAGATTGAGCCCCATGTTAGGCTCCATGCTTAGCAAGGAGTCTGCCTTTCTCTCTCTCTCCCTCTGTCGGTTTGTGTGCTCCCTCTCTCTCAAATAAATAAATACATAAACCTTAAAAAAATTGGGGGTGCTTGGGTGGCTCAGTCTGTTAGTGAGTGGTTCAGTTGATTAAGCATCTGCCTTCAGCTCAGGTCATGATTCCAGGGTCCTAGGATAGAGCCACTCATTGAACTCTCTGCTCAGCGGGAAGTCTCTTCTCCTTCTCCCTCTGTCTGTCACTCCTTGTGCTTCTGCACACTTTCTCTCTCTGTCAAAAAAGTAAATAAAATCTTTAAAAAATCTGATGTGAAGGTCTAAAAATTAGTCAATTATAAAAACCAGATCAGTAGTATAGATTAGTAAATTAGCATTTTAGGAATGAATTTTTAAGTAGAGATTTTTCTTTCAATTTTATTATCTATGAACATTTTCATAAAAACTGAAAGTTTTCTGTTTTTATGTTTGGTTAGCCAGCATATGGTACATTATTAGTTTTTGATGTAGTGTTCATTAATTCATCAGTTGCATATAACACCCAGTGCTCATCACCCCATGTGCCCTCCTTAATGTCCATCATCCAGTTACCCCATCCCTCCACCCCCGTTCTTTCTGTAAGCCTCAGTTTGTTTCCAAGAGTCTCTCATGTTTTGTCTCCTTTTCTGATTTCTTTTAATGAGACCTATATATAGTTTTCACTTATGACCCATTATAATTTACAACTAATATTTAATTGCTATAACATAAAATACTATTCTCAAGTAGGTCCATCTAGATCATCCATCTTCTTTTTACCACTCTCACTTCTTTTAAAGCTACTTCTCAGACTTTTTGGTTTGAATGATCAAAACTGTTCTTTAATATTCAGGCAAGTCTGCCCTGAAATTACTTGTCCATTTTTTTTTAAAGAAGGAAATGGGAGAGGGACATTCAAGAACATTTTTTTTTTTTTTTTTTTTGCAATGTATTCTGGTATCTCAGGGCAATTCATGTATGGAGTGAGGAACAAAAGTATTTTCAATTTCATCAAGCTGCTTTTTAAGTTGTAGGAAAGTAAATATTCACCAGAAAGTTTCCTTCAAGGATCCAATAAAGTTGGAGAATTGCTTTACTGCCTCTACCTTACGAAGTTGCCTATCTGCATTGAGAAAGGGCTAATTTAATAGTACTCTGTCCTGGGGCGCCTGGGTGGCTCAGTGGGTTAAGGCCTCTGCCTTCAGCTTGGGTCATGATCCCAGGGTCCTGGGATCTAGCCCCGCGTTGGGCTCTCTGCTCAGCAGGGAGCCTGCTTCCCCCTCTCTCTCTGCCTGCCTCTCTGCCTACTTGTGATCTCTGTCTTTCAAATGAATAAAATCTTTAAAAAAAAATAGTACTCTGTCCTTTGTTCTTTTTTTGTGACCCTAATTAATTGCATTTAAGTATTATTATGTAATTCTTATTGCATCGTTTCTTACAAATTTCATTCTTGATAATTCATTTCAAATTTGCCAAATCATCAAAATGACACAGATGGAATAGTGTAGGAACTTTAATCTCTGCATAGTCCCTCCCTGTGCCCTTTGATTTTCTAATCAGTAGAATTTGACTGAGACTGGGAACAGCATTTTGAAAATTTGCTCTACAATCTGATGATTATTTAGGTTTGAGAACTCTGGACTTGACTCTTATCTGAGCATGAATTGTTTAAGGCAGTCCCCTTTGCTAAGGTGCCCTATGTCTCAGATTCATTCCTAATGTGGACCATTAATTTTTTTCATCTCCATCCACTGTTCATTAGAGCTGAGTTATCTCTTTACTTCAGAGAAGAAGCTCATTTTCAACCCCTGAACAATTAAACCAAGAATGAGGAAAGAGAGGGCATCTGGATGGCTGTCAGTTAAGTGTCTGCCTTCAGCTCAGGTCATGATTCTAGGGTCCTGGGATGGAGCCCTGCATGGGGCTCCCTGCTCATTGGGGAGTCTGCTCCTCCCTCTCCCTCTACCCCTCCCCCCACTTGTGTGGGCACTCTCTCTCTCTACTGTCAAATAAATAGAATCTTAAAAACAAACTACCAAACAAACAAAAGGGAAAACACTAGTTCTCCTTCAAGTCTACATTTCCCTGCTGGAGTAGAATGACTGCTTTCTAGGATGCCACAGCAAACTGGTGATGGCGTGGAAAGTGCATTGCTCTTTTCCCCTATATGCTACACTTCTCTTCTGCCTAGACCAAAGTCTAGATGGAACAGACATTCCCTGTGAGACCAGTTTGGAAGACACTACAAAGTCCTGCCTGGCTGTGATAAATATTGTCTGTAACTTAATCTTTAGCTGTATCTGACTTGTGGCAAGTACAAGAATGCTACAAGTGAGTGCCTACCACCTGATGCCTGGTTGCTCCTTTCTCACTTAATACAGCCCCAGCACAATGGATTTCACATCCAGATGATGGTAAGGTGCCACTGGGGAGAGGAGGTAGAGGTAAGGGGAGGTTGGAAAACAGTTTATGTCTCTTTCAGTCAGCTTGATATCTCACAAGAGCATTCAGTGACAGATGATCCTGGTGTCTAACGAAGAATCGAGTACAATGCACCTCTCTGCCAGTGTTTATCTGTTCCCCATGCTTACATCCACACACATGAGTCTTCTTTCTGTACTCCCAGCATATTGCTCGGGAATTGCACAGCATATTTGGCAAGCAAAAGGAAAAGCAGCTGTTCACTGCCTCTTGTTCCTGCTGTTCAAGGTGCACATCCCAGCCAAATGAATCCTATCAGAGCCAAAGACCCTGGCAGTAATTCCTTGCTACAAATCTGTAGTCTTGTCTATCTTAGCTACATGGAGAACAACAAATCTGAAAGCCTGGTAATAACCTGAGGACAAAATAGCACTCAGCACAGCTACTCAGCTAGATCTTAGGAATTTTTCAGTGTGGTGTGGACAAGTGGGGTGACAAGAAGCCCTAAACATACTCTGTCTTGCACTTCACCTTCTTCAGAACCGTGGTGATCATCTGGAGTATTTGTGATAAATAAATATTGTTAATCATCATGCATATGGAGAGGATGAAAAAGGATCATCCCAGGAGAAAAATCTTCCATTTTCTTAGATACTACTTCTAGTCAGCAGCCTGACTAAAATTGAACTCTACTGAGGATTGACCATATAGGTCAACAGAGTCTAGAGCATTTTATTTCAAGAGAACCTGAACATTAACCTAAGACCATTATGGGCCTCCATTACAGTAAAAGGAATCCTTCATAGATGTCTAATGTACATCAGGAAAGAACCATTTCAGGTTATTGGGACCACATTTGAGACTACCTGACTGAAGACCGAAATCTGTTTTATAGGCAGTCCTTCTGGCCATCCTTAACTGGTCTGTAAAAGGTAGTGTGACAGATGTGCTGCTCACACATCATCTCAAGTCCAGGAAACCAGAAACCCCGTGTCTACTCAATATCCTGAGGGTCTGAATTCCCAAGTGGAGAAATTGACTAGCACCAAAAGTTCTTCAACTCTGAGACCTCTGTCACATTGCTGTGTTGGCAGGAGATTACTGCCCTTATGTAAGGAGCACCAAATGGCATGTCATTCAATGACAAGTTGACACAGCTACCAGTCTATCTACAGTTGGTCTCACTGGATTCTACCTCACTAGAGGCCTTTACTTGTGTGATGACCTGAATACCTCAGCTTGGAAGCATCAGCTACGTTTTTTTTTTTTTGTTTTTATTTTTGTTTTTGTTTTTTAATTGTGGAACCTTGCCTTTTCTCTGCCTATACTTGAATTATGGAAAAGTCACTGCATCTTTGGCTTTCTGGGATAATAGGAGCAATTGTCAGAAATCAGCTGAGTTTCTCACTAGTTCATCCTGACTTGTGTTTCTGACCTCTACTTATTGCTTCATTCTACAATTTGATCTTACCCCAAGATTTGGATTTTTACTCTTACCTAGACTCTGTGTGTTACTTATATGTGTGTGGTCTCAATCCTAACCCAGTTTATCCCTAGACTCCAGTTCTGTCTCACTCTTCTGTATCAGGCACAATAGTCTATGAGGTTTTAATTATTTATAATATCAATAAATTTTTAATTGCCTAAATTTAGAGTTTCATATTATGAGCACATGTGTAATCGGAGAGCACCTTGCCCTTACACCAGGGAAGCTTTATTGACTAGACAGTCTCTGAAGTTACCTTGAGAATGCTAGGAGAAGATGAACTCTGTAGATGATTTTCAGATTTACCATATTATACTTCCAGCACTTCCTTTCCAAAGCTGAAATAATGCATTGGTTTGCTCCTGTCAGAGCGGAAGACCAGTTTCATTTGTCTACCCATGAAGATGAATGGATGCAGCAAAAATCCAGAAATGTCTAAGATATATTACTGTACAGCTCACTGACCAGTTTGTCAATGCTTTACTTGAAAGTGATGGCTATCTGATGTCAAGTTCCATTGATAAAGTGATTCCCAAACGTTGCTTTCGAGTGTGCTTCCTTCAGAGGTCACAGAAAAACTTCAATGGCCTGCAGAGATCTGAAACAGATGAAGTTCCAACTAAACATGACCCCAGTGGTTTTAACATTTATAATCTTTTCCTGTAAAGGAAATCATAGACAGCTCCATGCACATGGTTTTTGGATTTTTCTGTCCTGTGGTTTTAAACCAAGTAACCTTAACAAAAACAAATCCAGATAACCCTTGTAAATGAAGCAGCATTCCTTTATATTTAAAGAATATACAAACACTTGTGTAATTATTGGAATTATTTGTAGCCTATCATGTATGCTAGCAAACATGCCACAAAAGCTAATTGTGCCAGAATTCCCCACAAGAATTATATCTAGAGTGGCTTAAATCAACACAGTTTTTTATTTGGGGCTTTTTTTTTTTCTTGTTTTGGTATTTCTTGTCCAAGAACACTGAACTTTACTGATGGTTGACCATGCAGGTCAATTCTTTCTTTAGGAAAAAGTAGGACTGATTTGAAAAACAAAATAGGCAACAAAGTGAAGCTTTTGATGGTTGCTGAGGCAGTGAGTTCCTGTAAGTTGTCCTTCCTGCTATAAATTATCTTCTCCCCCCTCCGCTTTATTTTTTAAATCTCCATTTTCCTCCTTTTATTTTTAAAATCTCCATGATTCCTTTTGAAAAGCATTTCCTCAGTCTGATGAAAGCATACCTAACCATCTAGAAATGTTATATGCAACTCTGTAAGGATCTATTATTTTCCTTTCACCATAAAAAATCATGAAATTTTTTTTTTCCTCATCAACCCTAAATAGGTCTGAGTCTATAGTGAGGTCCAAGGTGTTCCTCAAATTTAACTTTCCTTGAGAATATTCTCCTGTCAGTTCTAGACAACTAAAAGTTGAGAGAATGTGTTTTTGAGACAAATGGAACATTCCTTGTGTTTCTTAAATAATTCCTGACATTTTCATGCCTTGCCATGTCTCCTTAAAGACCTTCAAATTATCCTTCAGAAAGTTTAACAGCCAATTCACTGAAATTATACATCAGTTGGGAAAGTGTTTCATTTGATAGCAACAATAGTCCATACTTAGAACCTTGCTAGATAGATATAAAATGTGCAATCTGCTGGCTGTTGTATAAGCCAATAGCCTTGCTGTATCTTTATAAGCCTTCTAATCATGCCATGCTACCATAATTCTCAGTGTTTCAAAGATAGTCCCTAGATCCTTCATTATCTATCTCTTCACACCTACCAGAAAACATTTCCTACCTTTCCCTGGGCCACATTCCAACTGTTCCTCATATCTGTACTTTTTTCTCTGCCTCTACCTCAGTTTATCAAGCATTGAATTCATTGACCATGACAGTAGTTTGCTGTATAGTTTGAACCAAGTAGGACAGAAACATGAAATATTTTGCTTCAAACTGATGGTTGTTTCCTCTTTCTTACTGGCATCCTGAATATATCCCATTGCTTTCCAGGCTCTGTGAAATTAAAAAGTTAAAGGCAGCTTAGTGCAGCTTAAAATTTCAATCTCCTGGGGTACCTGGGTGGTTCAGTATGTTAAGCTTCTGCCTTCAGCTCAGGTCATGATCTCAGGGTCCTGGGATCGAGCCCCGCATCGGGCTCTCTGCTCATCAGGAGGCTGCTCCCCGCCGTCTCTACCTGCCTCTCTGCCTACTTGTAATCTCTCTCTCTGTCAAATAAATAAAATCTTTAAAAAAAATTTCAATCTCCTATTCAGCTTACTATTCTACTGTCGAACTTAAACCATGGCCTAAGTGACCTGCAATAAAAGGGGAGAATGACCAGTTTCCTCTATACCACCATCACTTTTCCTTACCGCTTCTGGGTCCCATTGTTTACCATTGGCCTGAGAAGTAGGAATGAAGGAAACTCAGCACATGTCTCCTATTAACTAGCATCTTCATGGTGTTCATGTATTTTATATAACAAGGAAACAAGCATTGACTTTTTGGAGGGTGTAAGTGTAGGCTCTTTAAGTGGTCTTTTAAAAGCTCTTCTGTCTTCCAAATTCTCTAACAAGGGAAACATGCCCAGTGACAGTATCTTCAGGCCTCTTCATCGTGGAGTACTCTTGCTCCTAGCAGAGTTTGTGCTAGACAACTCAAACATGGCTGCCTTTTTCAGTGTCTGCTTGACCTATGGAAATGCTACACCAAGCTTTAGGAACTACAGGCTACTCCCTCTCTTCGCTCTGCTGTCATTTACAATTTCTTTTCTTTTATTATACTTTGGTAAACATGGAAAGCAAATAGAGCATTCAACTACATAAGCAGAGTCCATGTTGGTAATTAGATGCCACCCCTATCTACTTAGAACTCCCAGACTCTACAAGTGATAGCGTTGGAACTTCCTTCACTTGCGTGGGGCAGAAAGATTGAAGTACCACTTTTCATTCCTCACTGATAAGTAAATGGAAGATGCCATCGCACTGGGCCATGGGTTCAGCCTGATTGTGATTCTTTTCAAACTCTTCATGGAGTTCTAGAGTAAGCAAGCTTGGTGCAGTAATGAAGGAAGAGCCAGATTTCCCACCATCGGTAAAGTTTTTAGAAAAGGTTTATTATTTCCATCTCTTAGAATGAGAGGAACTTAGGAGTCAGTGTTTTCAGTTCAAGACCTAAGAATAGCTTATGAGTCGCATAAGAGTTAGGAGGAAACAGCTAATCAAAATGGGTGAAAGGACAAGGGAGATACAGGCTTTCAGTTGTGCCATAAATACATCATGTGAACAGAAGATACAGCATAGGAAATATAGTCAGTGGTATTATAGTAGCCTTGTATGGTAGCAGATGGTAGCTACACTTGGGGGGAAAATAGCATAACGTAAGTACAGACTTGTCGAATCACTTTGTTGTACCCCTAAAACTAAAGTAACATAGTGTGTCAACTGTACTTCAATAAAAAATGCTCTCAAATAATTCAACAAAATAATTCAGTCAAAATGAGTATTCTTATTTAGTATTTGAACAAATTACAACCTCTTGATAGGTGACAAAGGCAAGCTGAAAGGAAGTAGTTGCATTAATTTACTGGCCCACTGAAATTGAGACTCTAGAAAAATAGAACTTTTTGGTGAAGGGGCAGTCTGTGTGCACAGTGAGGTGGGGCTATTAAATAATGCAGATTAGCAGGTTCTCTTTGGTCTCCCTGTTAATTTCTCAAGAGCCACAGGAGTAGGATTTGGTTTTAGCACATGTCTTACAGGACTCCCACCCTCCACCCACTGCCCATGAGAACAGTGCTTACCTCGTTATTGTTCTATTTTGTGCAAGGTAGTGGTATTCAAAGTGGGGCCAATTCATGCTCTCCCCAAGCAGAAACTGCAAAAATTTATACCTACTTTACTTGCATCTGAATTTGAGAAATAGTTTTCTTGAGTTCATCTACTACTACTAAAATCACTCAAAGAAATGAAGCCTAATTGAACAATGGTTACCCTATTTCATTGCTTAGGGAAAAGAAGCTAAGACAATGATGAAAGTCAAAAACTATTTTACATGTCTAGTATCAATGACAAATATTTATAAACAATAAATAAATAATTAATTTACTACAAGGTGATCATAAGCCATATTCCCTTTTTTAAATGAACTGACATTTCCTTTGTCCTAGAAATTTTAATGAACACAATTTAGAGAATCCCTAGATAATTCCTTGTCACAGAGCCTGAATATTTTTGTTTGTGTCTGTGTTTGTTACCATAAATTGCAGCAGACTGGGCAAGAATCTGCAATTATTGAGAAAATCCATAGTCCAGACTTCTGAAAAGCCAAGTGTCTCAAAATCTCAGCCCACTAAAAAGAAGCCCTTTTTTTTAAAGCTCGGGCTAAAGAAAGGGTAAATTTTACAATGTTAAACCTGGATTTTTTATGTAATTTACAAAGCAAAACTGAGAGCTCCCTTGGCCTGGCACATAGTAAGCAACCAAGGAATATTTATCACATAACTGGATTTAAAAAAAAGTTTGTAAAGACACTAAGACATTAAAGTACATCTTTTGCACGTTCATGCTTTCCATTCTGCAAAATTCATATCACTCTACAGCCCTTCACAAGTGACTCCACAAAGCAAAGGGCATCCTGATGAGATCCTCCTCCACAATTAGATCTAGGCATCAGAAGTCTTTCCCCAGGTTTTTCCAGAAAGCAAAAGCAAATAAAGTGGGGCGCCTGGGTGGCTCAGTGGTTTAAGCCGCTGCCTTCGGCTCAGGTCATGATCCCGGGTCCTGGGTTCGAGCCCCGCGTCGGGCTTTCTGCTCAGCAGGGAGCCTGCTTCCTCCTCTCTCTCTGCCTGCCTCTCTGCCTGCTTGTGATCTCTGTCAAATAAATAAATAAAATCTTTAAAAAAAAAAAAAAGCAAATAAAGTAAAACAATCACACATACTTCTAAAAGAAGAAACAAGGGGTGCCTGGATGGCTCAGTGGATTAAGCCTGTGCCTTTGGCTCAGATCATGATCTCAGGGTCCTGGGATCAAGCCTGGCATCAGGCTCTCTGCTCAGCAGGGAGCCTTCCCCCTCTGTCTCTCTGCCTGCCTCTCTGCCTACTTGTGATCGCTCTCTGTCAAATAAAAAAATAAATAAAATCTTTAAAAAAAATAAAAGAAGAAACAAAATAATGACAGAATCTCTCCCATTCCCAGCCCTACATCCCACAGATACCTGAAGAAAATTGTTTTTGTGGCTTCAAACTAACTCATGCTATATAGGGAATAAAATTCCTCAGATTTTTCTATTTTAGCATATATAGATACACATACACATATATATATGAATTCTATCAATATAGACTATACTATATATGTATAGTTCAATTCTGCAAAATATTTCGTGCTTAATAAGTATTTGCTGTTGGCTAAGAAGGTTAACTGTAAGGGAAATGTATATTTCTAATAATTGTCTCAGAGGGTCCTATTTTAATAATGAGATCACCCACATTCCTGACTCACTTGCAATCATGATCTTACCTATTATTAAATGAAGTAAAAATGATTGTATTTTATAGAGCCTTTAATAAGTATAGCAAGGACATATAACTCCCTTGATGAATGATAATTTGTAAAAAGTTATTGGGATAACATCTGTAATGTTCTTTTTTTTTCCATTTTTAAGCCTCATTAATATTTAAATACATTTATTTTGGTTTAAATTCCCACTTCTTATTTCACATGAGAAATTCATTTACCGGAATGAAAAATTCACTCTTCTAGTTTCTTAGCCATATGTTCTCTGATTTAAGTGTTTATAATATTGGGGCACAAAGGTTATTATTTAAAAAAATAGAAATGTGAAAAACAAGTAATTTCCTGTAGAGACAACTATCCGTTGCTAACAAAAGTCATTCAGTTTCTGATTTTATACTCTAGAGTACTTTGAGGAACTAATAATAAATTTCCATGTATGTTGATTATTTTAACTTAGTTTTCCTTGAATTTTTCTGAAAACCATAATAAATTTTTTTTCATTATGCTTTTTCCTTGCTGGCCATTATTAGGATTCCCTTTTTTACTTTTGTATTTTTGTTATTGGTGGCCAACCTCTCAATATTGTTGTAACTCTCCTCATATTTGCTCTTTTTGTCTAGTTATATGATTCATCTTACTGATTAAAGAGTTAGCTGAATACATGCTATAACATTTTAAAATAAGAGTTAAACTGTAATCTGGACCAGCAACGAAAATTCGAGTCTGAGTTAGGACTGCCTACCAACTCTGTTCAGTGAGATAGCACAGGTCAAGTGGACAGAGGGTCCTAGAAAACCCACAGGCCTGGCCCCCCATCAGGATTTGTCTAACAAGATGTTTAGAAGTAGAAGACAGCTTACACCATGATTAGTTCAAAGAGTTCTGCAAGCTAAGTTTGACATCAGGTCTTTTCACTCCCTGAGATAATAAAAAAATCCATGTATTGGTCTTTCTTATTGACTGCCAGGCCAAGCAAAAAACCAACCTACCTGAGGTCAACTCTGACATCAACTCTTAGGTCATTTCATTTCTTTCAATCCATAGAGTCTCATGAATAGAAAAGGTTAGATTTCTAAGTATAATTTTGAGACTAAATATGTGGTTTAACATTATGCTGTATTATTTCCTATTCAATTATATTAAAATTCTACAGGTGTGCACAGGAGAGTAGGCTGTTTTTGTCTTTAGCCAGATAAAGGACTAGATTTAAACAATGCCTGAGTAGGCAGTTACTACATGCTGTGATTGGAAGGTTTCTCCAGCCACCTGTCACAATGGTGAAATTTTATCATTAGGGATCCATTTCTCTGGAGAAAGTCTGGCTAGGTTACAGACATTCTCTTGTACAATACAGACAATTCTGATTATAGTCATAAGCACTGTTAACTGAATTATGATGTGATGTAACTTCTCATTGAAGTTTTGACTGAAGAAAGGGGAAACCATATTTGAATTAGATTATAGGCCAAGGTCTTGGTCACTGATTTGAATCGAGTATTTTACTAGAAGTAGACTAAAGTTTCCTGTAAGTAATGTTCCATCCTATTCTGATACTTTTATTTTTTTAATTTTTTCCCTATTCTGATACTTTTAATCCCAAACACACATACACAACACACCAAAATAAAACAAAAACACTGAAATTTAAAAAAAAAAAAAGCCCAAACAGGGAAGACTTTACTCCAAAGGATGTGTCTGAGTGATGATGACCTTTTTCCTAGTTTCTTTTCTGAATCCAATTTTCTGACTTCTTAAATGCTATTCTGTTTTCCTCACTAAAAAGCTTTTGTTACACCATTCATTCAGTCATGAACAAAAGTATTGGTCTCTTTTTCTAGGATCTGGTATTGAGCAATGAACAAGACATCCATAGTCTCTAATCTCATTGGCACTTAAAGTCTGAAATAGAGGAAAAAACATAATGGGAAATTGCAATCTGATGTGATACATAGTGAGCCAGAAATACAAAGTACAAGAGAGAACATAGGGTGTCAGGAACAGCCACCTGGTGAGGGAGCTATCCACATTTCTAAGGTAAGAGCTAAAGGATAAATGTAAACTAGCCAATTAAAGGAAGTTGGGGTAGAATTGCTTGAGGAAAAAGGAGTAGCATGTTTAAGGCCAAGTATCAAGAGAGACATAGTGTATACTGGGGAATGAAAAATAACATTTCTCAGTAGCTTGAGCAAGGACTATGTCTAGCAGGGACTATGAAGGAATTTAAAAGCCATATTAAAGAGTATTTCATCTATCCTCAGGAAAATAAATACTCACTACAGGAATTTAAGCAGGTAGCCATCATTTCATTTTAGAAAGAACACACTATAGCTCTGTTGCAGATGGGTAATGATAGGGTAGGATACCAGCCAAGAACCTGTACTGTATTTGAGGCAAGGGCTGTCAGTTGCCCCAAGTAATGACAGTAGATGGGGGGAGAAGAGGACAGAATCAAGAAATATTAGGAGGTAGAAGAAAGGATTGGGAATTGATTGCCTGGTTTAACACAAAATGATGAAGGACATGATAGAGGAAGAGGAAATATCCAGAATCATGCCTAATAAAGGCAGTGAATAATTGCCAGTCTCTGAAATAGGGAAAAAAACAACAACAACAACAACAAACAGAGCAAGAGCAAAAGCAAGTTGGGGAAATGGAAAGTCGATGAGAAGGGGGCCCAAAAAGTGTCCATATTTGGTCATGCTATTGTTTTGGTTGCTGTGGATGTCCAAATAGAATTGTCAAGTAGGGCGATATATATATATATGCACTTATGGAGATCGAGGCAGAAATCTGGACCAGAGGCACAGAGTTGAGCATTGTGAGGGAAAAATAGCTAACTGAATTTGGAGGTGTGGGTGGAATGAAAAGAAAGGAAAACCTAAGGCAAAATCCTGAGGAAGATTTACAATCCAGGTAGAAATACTAAGAATGCCCTCCCACTCATTTTGTAGTGCAAGACTTGCAACTCTTTTAGCTTTAGTCATAGTTGAGTAATGCTGTGTTCCAAGTTGGCTTCATTAAAGAATAATGGCATTTCTAATACATTTTATGCTAAAGAGCCCACTATATATTCTTTTTTAAATTTTTTAAAATAATTTTTTATTGAAAGAGAGTTGCCATACAGTGTTATGTTAGCTTCAGGTATAGAACATACTGATGTGACAACCGTGGATATGACCCTCACAAGCAGGGTCATTTTTGAAATGCTGCTCATGGTCTTTGCAAAGGATAGTTCTCTCATACCAGATAATCATGTCTACATATCATATAATAAAGAAAAATACTTGCTGTGATGCATAACTTATGGGATTCTCAGTGAGTCGCTTGTCCCAGTCCTTGCTTGTAGAACTATTCTTCTAAAGGTGAACAGATCCTTGAAGGGAGACTGCGCAGTCTGCTCAGCATGCTATTTATATTTGGAAAGTGTTACATTACTCTAATCATACCTATAGTAACAATCAAGATTAATTGCAGCTATATTAGGATTACTTATTATTTGTTCCACTTCAGTAGTAACACAGATCCAATTGTAACAGTTATTTCCACATTCCAAATTGTGGGAAAAAACGGGGAAAAAAGCCCATGCAAAACGGGAAGAAATCGTATTTAAAATAAATCCATAACCAGATGGTTATCTGAAAATTTCTTTTTGAAAAGAGCTGATTCTGAACAGATTGTGTATGTGTCTCACTGGTGGAAGTGGATTATCTATCTTGAATTGGATTGTGATGACGATGACCCTATTCTAAGTAAACCAAATCTCTTGAACTATATAATGAGATCAGGAGGAACATTCGGCCTGAGAACGACAGATTGCAACGACTGAGATGATTTCACTAATTTTTTTTTCCCAGCCTCTTTCCTTGATATACATAATTCTGTAGTTTTTGTCCTGCAGGGATTCCGGATCCTGTAGTTCTGTGTGCTAATTCTTATTTCTTATTCTTATTTTTGTTTTTTTAAGCAGAGCTGAATGAGTGGCAGGAAGCTACGAAATCTGTCTTACAAAAAGGTGATTGTGGCAGTGTAAAATCTTCATTTACTTTGCAGCAGGATTGCAGAAAAACTATTGCGAGTAAACATTGAATCGCTTCCTTCTTCCTTCTTTTCTTTAGGCCGTGAGGAGGCAAAAGTTGCTAGAGCAGAGTATCCAGTCGGCCCAGGAGATTGAAAAATCCTTGCACTTAATTCAGGAGTCCCTCTCCTCCATTGACAAGCAGTTGGCCGCTTATATTGCTGACAAAGTGGACGCAGCTCAGATGCCTCAAGAAGCCCAGGCAAGTAGACTGGGAATGAGATACCATTACTTGGTGTGTTATTGGAACAGGACATTGCTGAATTTCTAAGTTAAAATTTATTCAACTAGTTGTACAGAGGATTATCTGATTAACTAACTTGACTGTTTGGAAGTAAGAGGGAAAAAGAGCTCTAGGTTAGTACTCTAAGATTTATATCTCAGAGTATGTAATGGAGGAATTTGAAATAGAGACACTTACAAGGCAGGGCAATTGCATTTGGAAGTCTGCTGAAATCAGTATTTTCAAACTATACTTAAGCTAGAGGGAAACCTTAAGAAGGTAAATTGTAAAGAAGGAATTTGTAGGGTGCCATTAAAAATGCAGGCTCAAGTATTTTATTATCAGCTCATATTTGTTATTTTGGAATTTTAAGTCTTATGATCTCTATATTGTTCTACATGTGATGTGTGGTAAGTAGTTGATAGCAAACTGAGATGTAAATTTGCATTTATTACAAATAATCATACCACATGTACTCACATGTACTCGCACACTGTGTTCAATCCAAATTAAGAAATGTGCTAAACCAGTTTTTCAAGAATGAGAGATAAAATACTAATGAAAATAAATCTAAGTTGATTTTATACTGAATAAATTGAGGCTATATCTAAATTACCTCTCACTTTGGGAAGTATTTTTTATAATGCTATATTTCTATTTAAAAAAAACTTTAAATATATGTAAAGTATCATAGCTATTATTTGTTTCAATATCTTTGGGATTTTCTGAAAGTAAGGTAATAAAACTACTTTTCAAATAATAGGTACAAATTAGGAACCCAGTAACCATGGATAACTCAGAGCAGTATATTAGGATGTGAGGGGCATTAGAAGGTTATATACCCATCCCAAGGACCCTCTTACCACTAATTGGTGGAGATGCCTGAATGTTTTCATTTTAAAATGAATTTTTGGATTAAGTATTAGATTTAGAGATCGTGGTTCCAGTGCAATTATAGTGCACTGAATCATAGTTAAATTGGTGCCCAGAGCACCATTGGACACAGTAGCATGAGGTAGTTTACCATATTGTCAAAGTTTGACCAGGAAAGTCCCTGAGAACACAGGGCTGGGTACAGGTGGTTTTGATAGGCTTACAAAGTCCAGGGCACAAGGTTTCCTCATTGACCATTGCAATAGGGGATAAAGAAAGTGTAGTTCATGGGAATCCTGGTGATAGCATCCTCATGATAGTTTTTCAGTGGGACAAGTGTAAATCATAAATGGGAGATGATCGCAAACACTGTCGAGGATTTTAAGCTCCCTGGTATACGCACTTCTTCAAGCTTACATTAGTCCAGTGTTCAACCATTAACTCTTTCTAAGACTGTCCCAATTTGAGTCATGCAGAAAACTTTACAGGCAGGCTTTAGAAAAATGCATGACAGGAATGGGAAATTATAATTGAGCTGAGAAGAGCTTCATGATTATAAACTAAAGGCAGAATAGAATTGTTTCTTTTTTTAATTCAGTGACATAAACTTGGCAGAATGTTTGATTAAAGACTGCTCATAAATTTCTGAATATAATTAAGGGAAACTTGGAACAGTATAAATATTAAATATTAAAATTGGACATTTGTACTATAAAATATATAGTTTTTTAAGGCTCACAGAATAAAAATATGAGTAGCAATATGAAAGTATGAGATAGGCAATAGCTATTATTGTCTTAGAAACAAACGGGAACTTTTAGGGAAAAAAGTGACTTGTTTAATTGAAAAGGTTGTTGACCCTGAGTGTTCTCTTTTGTTAAGATAGGAATACAGGATTCCATAAACAAGAATACAACATACTAGTTTTTAATACCATAATATAAAGTGTTTTGTTTGGTTTTGTCAAATAAAAAAGCTCCAGTAAAAATGTTTTTAATTACAACAGTTCAAAATGCTTGCAAATAACAGTACACAAGTCAATTAAGACATTTCAAATCTACTTGAAAAACGGACTTTAGAGCACTAATAAGCTCAAATCCATTTTACGTGCATTTCTTGTTGCACCTGCATTTTCAAGATAATTCTTGACTTTGAATTCCCCAGCTGGTAATATATAATACTGGAAAATGCAGGCCACCCAAAAGCTATTGAAACATTCTCCCCCAAGATTTTATTTTTTAAGATGACAGCAAGTGAATTGTTTTCTGGAACAGAGTTATCAGGTACTCAGATTTGCTTCAAGGATTACATTTCCTGAAGCTCAATTTGAATCTCTCTCAAAAGAAACAAAGTAGAGAGTAAAGAGGTTGTCTGTGAAGTAAGAACATAAGCCAAATTTGTCAGACAAAGAAACCCTTAAGGGTGCCACCAAAATGACATTTTTAAATGTCATTTTTTAAAGTATATATCATAGGGGATAACTTTCATGGTTTGTACTAAAACAAAACAACTTGTTTCTTTAAATTTCCATCAAGGTTCACTATTAATTAAAAGATTAGGTGGACTTAGCTTTCCCTTTTCAGAAATAGAGTGCTTGTTCTTAGTATATCACTGAGAAGCCAGACAAAGCAAATGCCATTACCATATTTGGTCATCTTAAATAATGTGCTCAGATTTCCTGTCACACACTGGCCCCATAGATTTGTGGATGTCTGACTCCACCGTGTGGTGCACTCATAGTTTTGCTTCTAAATTTAAATCTGTTACTAGAGCCTTCTTTTTCTGCTTTTAAGACTGAGATTCTCAGGAATAACAAATTCTCAGTATTACGAACATATATGCAATGTGTATAACTTTCCAACAGGTGTGCTCTTATTATTTATAAAAGTAGACGTAGATGAAGATTGTTCCTTGCTTTCCATTTGCCTTTTGTAACTATAGGGCAGAAATGAGCTCCCCACTGCCTCAGCATGTTCATTGATCCGTTCTCTGTTATGATTACAGAACTGGGCCTTCTGATTCTAAATCAGATTAAACATATTTGCTATTTTATTTAGTAGTATGAGCTCGTAAGGAGTAAAGCCTAACCTTTTAGACAATAAGGCTATATATGTGAGGATATCAGAGCATACAGTGACTGGAGTACTTTATTTCAGTCAGTAATACTTAAAAAAAAACAAAATCTATATCATACGACTGCAGCATCAACTGCCCAGTGCCAGGCCATATAAAGTGAGATTTTTATTAAAGTACAAAATTAAGATAACATCTTACTGATTCACCTAGAATAAAGCAAATGGGAGGAACTCTTCTAGATAGAGAAAATTATCTTCTAGGTACAGAAATCAGAAACTTAAGAACTCTTTTAAAAATAGTATGATTAAAATATGAAAACCAATGAGTGTTTCTTTAAGAACAGTTTTACAGTATAAAATCAAATTATATAACTGCAGAACAACACATAGCATGAATATAGTTATCTACTCCTTAAGTGTCGTGCAGAACACATTGAAACACAGATTTAGTTTTAGCCCCTACGATCTGGAAGAAAAACCAAAGTTCCCAGGGTGTGCCCCACACCAATCATGTCAGAATCTCTGGGGGGAGGGGGGCACTCAGTCGTCAGAATTATTGGAAATTCTCCCTAGTGTTCTCACATGTGGCAAGGGTTGAGAATGACTTTGGAGAGTTCATTCTTGGTCATGGCTGAAATGCTCCACAGTCTTTTTCTCACATCACATTTCTCACCACTCACTCTTTGATATTCACACCTATGACATTGTCAAGATTTCATTGGGAGGGAGTTGGGATGACTTTCTCTTCTATTTTGATTGTCCCCTTACTCTTACGGGAAATGAATGGAAGTAGAAAACATAGTTGAGAATTCCTGTAGAAATGAATTAATTCAGGCAAATAGAATTTTCAGCATGGCTGTTTAAAGATGAATTTGCCTTGGTTTTCTTATTTTCTTCTTCTTTATCCCTAATTCCACATATCTTAATTTGCCATTCACCTTGGATGTGCCTCTCAGTCATTCTGGGAGCCAAGATAATCATGTGCAAATAACCACCTTAAGGTTTGCAATTCTTAAAATTGCAAAGATATTTCAGTCTACAGCTTTTCTTTCCAATTATACCAATAATTTCATAATTTTGAAATCTCCAGTATGTAAGAAAAATCCAATGTGGCTACCTGTTGAAATGTTCTATATCACAAAATGTTGATGATGCACAGTTTGTTATAGAGAATATTACGGTGTCACTAAAATTACCACAAGAAACAGTGGGCTGCCTAGCGGTGATTGCAATAGCTCAACATTCTGTTTCTTTTGTCCTGAAGATTCCTGATCCCATCTTTTGCAACATCATTTCCCACATAGTAGATTTATGTGCATGAGTAGAGGGGAAAAAATTTAAAGCAAATTAGGAAACAAATTATCATCAAAGGAGAAGTCCTCATAATAATAGAAAAAGTGCTCCTATATTTTGCTCATTAATCTGGGACTTTCAGGTACACCAGGTCCAGTATAGACTGAATTTCTTCCTTCCATCTCTTTTTCCAACCCATTTGCAGTGTCTCTAAAACTTAGTGTCAACAAATAGAAAAGAGGGACCATTTTTTTTTTTTTACTAAAGCTGTTAATTTAAGCTGACTGTATTAGCCACACATCAAAACAATTTGTAACTGAGGTCTTCCTGTGTTTACTGAAGCTAAATCTTATAACTTAGTTTAAATATATTTGGCCATTTTTAAATGTAAGCATTCCAAACTATCAAAATGAGTGGCTTAAAAAATAAAAATCTAAATTCAGATTTTGGTCTATCAGATTAAGCTTACGATTTCATTATAGAATAAAAAAGACTTTTATAGTGTAAATAGGCACATTTGAGTGCTAAATGACTCAGAACAGTCAAACTTTACAGTCTACTTCACTGATTTATGAATTAGACAGTATAAGCCCTCATAGCAGAATTCATTCAGGATTTATGTGATAATGGAATAATTTAAACATAGAAAGAAAATATGAAGATCTATTACAGACATTTGGGTTCTAATGTTAAACCCCACATAGGTGTGGCAGAAATATTTTCTTTTCTTTTTACTTAACAATATAAATATGATGGTTAACACAACACGATTAATTTTTAAATCATTCTAACATTGCAATGTTACCTGTGCGTGTTACCATTTAGAACTGATTACTCCTGAATTTGTAATGACTGTTCTCATTTCAGTATGTTTAGTAGTGTGAGAAATAATTACAAGCAAGTGCTACAGAAGATACAAAAGATTAGAAATGTACTACACCTCATTGGCTATATTTCGGAAAATGGCACAGTATCATGTCCTCACAGGATGTATAATGAAAAAGAAATGGAAGTCTTTCTCATATTATAAATTCAAAATTGTACATCTTAATTCTGCAGTTCAGTTACAGCATCCAGTTGTGAAAAACTACACATTCTAAATACAAAAGGTGAAGCTAGCTGTGTCATGCTACATTTGCAGTGAAAACTCTTAAAGCACTGAATATTTTGAGGCAACTTAGATTGGAACTACTATTTTCTGTTTTTTTTTTTCTTATATAAATAGATATGTATTCCCAGAATAGCTGACCATGAAGTTATAAATCTAAAATGCACACCCAGGTAACCTTTGGTATCACATACACTGTTGTAGTTTCCTTGAAGCATTTATGAATATCTGAAACTCCCTTGTTTATTTTTGAATTAGTTTTGTTGTTGTTGTTTTCCCTGTTGACCTCAATTACCTTCCCACCAAAGGTCAGTTTGTAAAAATCAGGACTGCCTAACAGATCTTCAATAAGTATTTGGTGAATTTATTCAATTCCACAAAGATTTACCACATTTAGTCACTAAATATGTGTCAGACAAATGTGCTAGGAGCTATTTTTTAAAAAGTGGACAAGCCCTAAATGGATTTTGCCATCTTGCCGTAAGATAGCAGGAAAGAACCAGTCAAATATACCATAATCATCAAGAACCATTTTTTAAATGAGACTTAATGGCATCATGACAAAAAAAAATATAATTGTGACAATATCTTGTCATAGTACTTTATGATACTGCTAAGTTTTGGAACTTCAGAACACTTTAGAAATACTTTGAGGAGTACACAATAAAATTTTTCATGACAAAAAAAATAGAATTGTGACAATATCTTGTCATAGTACTTTATGATACTGCTAAGTTTTGGAACTTCAGAACACTTTAGAAATACTTTGAGGAGTACACAATAAAATTTTT
>NW_019154107.1:14101406-14135719 GCF_002288905.1 Enhydra lutris kenyoni | reverse complement strand
TGACAATATCTTGTCATAGTACTTTATGATACTGCTAAGTTTTGGAACTTCAGAACACTTTAGAAATACTTTGAGGAGTACACAATAAAATTTTTCATGACAAAAAAAATAGAATTGTGACAATATCTTGTCATAGTACTTTATGATACTGCTAAGTTTTGGAATTTCAGAACACTTTAGAAATACTTTGAGGAGTACACAATAAAATTTTTCATGTGAAAAGAAGTGATTAGTGGAAAGTAAATATTCCAGCCTTTCCAGGTATTTCAGTCTTTTCAAGGTCTGTACCGTGTCAATGATGACTACTTTCAAAGCATCTGCCTCGTTTTCTTTGATCATTACCATAATTTAATGAGTTAGGTAAGTCAAATACTTAAGCTTAAGAAAATATTTGAAGAGCCTAGATTATTGATTAAAGCTGGGGGTGGGCATAGGGAGTTACTGAAAATGGACACACAGGATCATTTGAGAAATGTTCTATAAATCAAATCATGACTAGTGGTTGTGCAACTTTAAATTTACTAAAATTTCTTGAATTGTGCATTTATTGAATTATATGGTAGATAAACTATACCTTGATAAAGCTGATTTTAAAAAAGACTATATAGGGACGCCTGGGTGGCTCAGTTGGTTGGATGACTGCCTTCGGCTCAGGTCATGATCCTGGAGTCCGGGGATTGAGTCCCGCGTCGGGCTCCCAGCTCCATGGGGATTCTGCTTCTCTCTCTGACCTTCTCCTCACTCATGCTCTCTCTCAAAAAAAGAAAAAGAAAAAGAAAAAGAAAGACTATATAATAAAGAATATCTCACATAGTATATTAAAAAGCAATTTCAAGGGCAGCACCTGGGTGGCTCAGTCGGTTAAGTGTCTGCTTTGGCTCAGGTCATGATCCCAAAGTCTTGGGATTGAGCCTCCCTCAGTTCCCTGCTCAGTGGGCAGTCTGTTTGTCCCTATCCCTCTTTGTCTGCCCCTCCCCTTGCTCATGCTCTCTCTCACTTGTTCTGTCTCTCAAATAAATAAATAAAATCTTTTAAAAAAATAAATTCAGATTACCATCAACTTTTTTAGTCCATTGTTTAAATACATAGTCAAGGGTGAAATGTGAGGTATTTTGTTAAATAACGTGGAATTAACTTAAATGGTGGCTATTTATCATTGACGTCCTGGGGTCCACTATAAGACCTTACATAGTAATATTATAATGTTTCATTTGTTCATAGTGAAATATATTTAATGAATTCCATTTCTAAAGTATTTTTCACTGAAGCTGGAACTTTACCTCAGATCTATTTTCCCCACTTTGATAGTTAGCTCTTTATCAAGCAAAAAATTAACCTGTAGCCACTACACTTCCTCAAACTTCTATGCAGTATTCAAATTTTCTCCCAAAGTTCTGTCTCTGCACTTACCTAGTTTGAAAAGTAAAGATAAGTGCTTGAAAATGTAGATTTATAATGGACTGGTTTTTTTATCATTACCATCATTATCCCACTGTAACGATGAGTAGCATGATTTTTCAGATGTATTACAAGGAATAATAATTCCTCAGTATTCACATTTTTGGTTTTAAAGGTTCTGTCCCCAAATTTACTATTAGAGTAGTAGGAGGGGGACAGAAGAAGATGGTCATCAGCTAACTTCTTAAATTTCTTAACACAAAGCTCCACCAAAGTACTTATAATTGAACTAAGTTAGAAGCTAAGTTTATTTTGGTGATACTAAAATGTTTGCCATTATGGCATAAACTTGCACATACATGTATATGTATATGTGTGTATACACACACACGATTACATTTATGTATATATTTAACTTATTAAATATGCACGGGTTTCCAAAGTGCTTCACAGACCTGAAAACAGCCTCTAATTAAGTTGTTATAATACAACAAGCTATTTGGCCTGTTGCATATTTCTGAGAAAAGTGAAAACTTCTCCATCTGATAAAGCTTAATTTATAGGTAACATGCTTTCTATCTTGTCTAACTAACTTAAAGGATCTTTCCACAAACAGTAATAAAAAAAAAAACACTGTGAATTTCTTCTTTCTTTTGTACTTACTGAAATATTCAAATGTATATTCTAAAACTCCTCAAAATTCTTTGCCCACTATCATAATTAGTGTACTTTTTTTCATATCCCCAGTTGTTTTAAAAGTAGAAATAATCCAGGATCCTTTAGTATACTTTCTTCCTTTAATTTTGTGTCCATATTATATGTGGCCATTTCCTTTTCTCAAATGTGCAATTTCAGAATTGTGATTTGTTTTAAAATGAGTAATCTAATAGTGTTACATTTCTTCATTAATTGTCTCGACATGACATCTTCTAATATTTTTTCTTTCCGAAATGTTTTAGTTATTTTCTCTGGAATCATTTTCTTTATTTGACATCACAAAAGCTCCAACAATCATTTGATAGAAAGTGTTCTTTATTCCATTAAATACTTTCAACAGCTACAGCTTCAATTTGCTTGCCATTTTGTCATTAATTTGATACATGAGAATGGTCTGATGAGGTAAATCATGGTAAAAAGACCTGCTCTCTTCTCGGTTAATGGTTAAGTGCTATATTGGAAATGTCCTTAAAGTTTGATTAATTTTTAGCTGTGTAATTTGCCCTTTACCATCTTTCATGGAAAAATGAATATTTCTATTTCCATTGTTGTTTCCTACTTTCTGTGTATAGTGCTAGTTATAAACATAAATGCAGTATTGTTATGTGTCTTTTCTTGGGAATGACATGATGTCATAATTTGCTTTATATAACTTTATGAAGAAAAAATAATCTAGTGATCCTGAGAACTCCTAATACAGTGTATGTGGGTGTTCTAAATCAGTAGCCCTGATCTGCTCCTTCCTTTCCTTTCATTTTGTTTTGTTGGAAATCACTGATTTTATATAAATCCAGGCTTACAGCTCCACAAGATCAGTTCATTTGTTTTCTTCAAACAGTTTTCACCCATATCCTGGTAGATGTATTATCTTGGATGAAAATAGAACTCAAATTGTACAGCTTTTACATCTTTTTTAAAGAAGATTTTATTTATTTGGACAGAGAGAAATAGAGGGCACAAGCAGGGAGGAAGGGCAGAGGAAGAGGGAGAAACAGACTCCCCACTGAGCAGGGAGCCAGATGTGGGGCTTGATTTCAGGACCCAGGGATCATGACCTGTGCCGAAGGCAGACGCTTCACTTGATTGAGCTTTTACATCTTTAGATCTTACTGATCTGGTAGCCACGTAGGGAAATCCTTTTTCTTTGAATTAAATCTTTTATTTTCAGTGTTTTCTTGTACAGTTTTTTATTTCAGTGTTTTCTTGTACAGTTATTTTTTCATTGTCTGACCATAATGTCAAGAAAGATGATATCGTGTGTGTGTGTGTGTGTGTGTGTGTGTTTTATTAGAAGAATTTTAAAATAGGAGATTGTTCAGTCTGCCTGAAAGTTTCCATAATACTCTGTTATTTGTTATTTAAGCACATGACTTACCTCTTTCACTGCAGACTTGCCCTAAAGTGATAAACAATTTTTAATTATGTGGTTCCAGAATAATAATCTGATGAGGTTAAATAAAGTGGGTCGTGATTGATGTCCTAAGTACAAACTAAAAATGAATTATCAGTTGAAAGTAAGAATTGTAGAATTAATTTGTGAAGATGCTCGCTAAATAAAAGTATGATGCATGTTATGAAATCTTCCCAAATTACAATTGATTGGAAATATATATCCATTTTTATCTTATACTTTTAGTAATTGAATTTTTGTTACTGAATATATAAATTGTGTTAGATAGATTTTCCCAAATCTACTTATGTGATGTATTCTGACAAAAAAAGCAAAAGCATAATCTTTATTTTTATTTTCTTTAGAGAGAGACAATAAGAGAGCATCACACACACACACACACACACGAACGAGCTAGGGGGAGAGACAGAGGGAGAGGGAGAGAGAGACTCTTAAGCCGGCTCCACATTCAGTGCAGAGCCTAACACAGGGCTCGATCTCTGGACCCTGAGACCACAGCCTGAGCCGAAACTGAGAGTCAGACAGTTAACAGACTGAGCCAGTCAGGTACACCCACCTTTTATTCCCCCCCCCTTTTTTTTAAGAGTGAGCACAAGAGAGAGAGAAAGCAAAAGGGTAATTTGAACAAAGAATTATTCCTCTTGATATCACAGTATCTATTAGTAAATGAAATATTCTGAGATGTTCATAACAGACACATGTTTATCCTTAATTTCCAAAATGTATTTACTCACAGGGCTTTTTTCACATATAATCTTAATTTATAAAGAAATTTAGATCTCTAATATATTAGAACAGTACTATAGATGTGAGAATTTTTTCTAAAAATGCTGCCTGTAAATTATAATAAAATTCTAGTTTTCTGTGATGTTCAAAACCAATTTTTCCCTTTTTTTAATCATTTTTTAATTTATTTTCAGCATAACAGTATTCATTGTTTTTGTACCACATCCAGTGCTCCATGCAATCCGTGCCCTCTCTAATACCCACCACTGGTTCCCCCTACCCTCCCCCCCCCCCCACCACTTAAACCCTTCAGATTCTTTTTCAGAGTCCATAGTCTCTCATTGTTCACCTCCCCTTCCAATTTCCCCCAACTCCCTTCTCCTAACTCCCCATGTCCTCCATGCTATTTGTTATGCTCCACAAATAAGTGAAACCATATGATAATTGACTCTCTCTGCTTGACTTATTTCACTCAGCATAATCTCTTCCAGTCCTGTCCATGTTGCTACAAAAGTTGGGTATTCATCCTTTCTGATGGAGGCATAATACTCCGTAGTGTATATGGACCACATCTTCCTTATCCATTCGTCCGTTGAAGGGCATCTTGGTTCTTTCCACAGTTTGGCGACCGTGGCCATTGCTGCTATAAACATTGGGGTACAGATGGCCCTTCTTTTCACTAAATCTGTATCTTTGGGGTAAATGCCCAGTAGTGCAATTGCAGGGTCATAGGGAAGCTCTATTTTTAATTTCTTGAGGAATCTCCATACTGTTCTCCAACTTGCATTCCCACCAACAGTGAAAGAGGGTTCCCCTTTTTCCACATCCCTCCCAACACATGTTGTTTCCTGTTTTGCTAATTTTGGCCATTCTAACTGGTGTAAGGTGATATCTCAATGTGGTTTTAATTTGAATCTCCCTGATGGCTAGTGATGATGACCATTTTTTCATGTGTCTGATAGTCATTTGTATGTCTTCATTGGAGAAGTGTCTGTTCATATCTTCTGCCCATTCCACCAAGATGATCTAACAATTGTAAATATCTATGCCCCCAATATGGGAGCAGCCAATTACATAAGAAAACTGTTAATCAAGATAAAGAGTCATATTGATATGAATACATTAATAGTAGGAGATCTTAACACGCCTCTCTCAGAAATAGACAGATCATTGAAGCAGAAAATCAATAAAGAAACAAGAGCATTGAATGACACATTGGACCAGATGGACCTCATAGATATATACAGAACATTCCACCCTAAAACAACAGAATACTCATTCTTCTCAAGTGCACATGGAAGCTTCTCAAGAATAGACCACATACTGGGTCACAAATCAGGACTCAACCGATACCAAAAGACTGAGATTATTCCCTGCATATTCTCAGATCACAATGATCCACAATGATCACTGGAGCTCAATCACAAGGAAAAGTTCAGAAGGAACTCAAACACCTGGAAGCTAAAGACCACCTTGCTTAAGAATGCTTGGATCAACCAGGAGATCAAAGAAGAACTGAAACAATTCATGGAAACCAATGAGAATGAAGACACTTCGGTCCAAAACCTATGGGATACAGCAAAGGCAGTCCTAAGGGGGAAATACATAGCCATCCAAGCCTCCCTCAAAAAAAATTGAAAAATCCAGAACACACCAGATGTCTCTACACCTTAAAGAACTGGAGAATCAACAACAAATCAAACCAACTCCACACATAAGAAGGGAAATAATCAAGATTAGAGCTGAGATCAATGAGGTAGAAACCAGAGATACAGTAGAACGTATCAATGAAACTAGAAGCTGGTTTTTTGAAAGAATCAATAAGATCGATAAACCATTGGCCACACTAATCCAAAAGAAGAGAGAGAAAGCCCAATTTTTCCCTTTTAATGATTTTGATAGTAGTAATTGTTCTAAGAGTATAGACAGTCAGCCTCTCAACACTGTCTACAAGCTTGATATAAATATGAAGTCCATGTAATACTTTGCATTGAATTCTAAATTGCCAAACTTTCTTTTCATGTATTACATTGTCCTTCACATATCCTGGTGACAAATACAGGTTCAGTTTTGGGTTGTGTTTTTGTAAGTCATTGTTATTCTTGTTGTTTATGAATCATGTGTGGGATTACTTGATGCTTTGTGTAAATCATCATCAGAAGACCTGTGTTTCAGTAATCACTTAAGTTATCTTGGCTTTATTTTGTAATGCCAGGCTACGAAAGGCAGCTTTGTGGGGGCAGTCTTTAAATTACAAAAAAAAAAAAAATTATACCAATGAGAAATAGAAAATCAAATGTTGAGTTGTAGAAGTCTTTTGTAAGGGAGAGACCCTGCAACTTAAGGTTCAGTAGCTTCACACCAGTTCCCCCTGCCAAAGTAATTCTTACTCTAACAACATCTGGTTTTTCCTTCCCTGAAACAGAGGATACACTCTCTGCATATGCCAAACCCAATCTTTGCTAGCATGGTTCTCATACCATGGAATGAGAACCCATTTTCTTATTCTCTACTGCTCTGAAACCCCTTCTCAGCCATATGTAATTTAAATTATGAGAATTTCCTTAAAGTTTACCAGATTCTGTAGCAGAAATGACTGTGCCCCTTCTCTCTTATCATATAGCATGTTTTTTATTATATTACATGTATTTCTTTTTTTAATTCTAGTTTAATTTATATGTCTATGTTCTATCTTCATAGAACAAAAGATCCTTAAGAATAGGGCAATAGTTTTGTTCTCACTATATGGAATTGACTAGTAGATGCAGAAGTGGTTTTTTGAGTTGGATTCATAAACTATATACTATTAATGCACAAAAGAGATGAATTTTCTGTCTTGTCTGACCAATCTCCAAGTGGAGGACACGTTTATTTTGGAATCATAATTTAAGAGGAAGTATAGTTGTTCAGAGGACATGGAGTTTGCTACTTCTTGCGTATGTTACTTTGGACAAGTCAACATTTATACCCTCATTTGTGAATGAGGATGATAAACTTGTATCTTAGTTTGATTAGGTGATTAAATGAATGTATGTGAATTGTTGGATAAGCTGACACAGATACCTACTTTGGTGGTGATGATGATGAGGATTATTTCCTTCAGTGCTCTTCTCTTATCCTTTTAGTATAAAAAGTTAAATGAATATGTGTATAATTTATTTTTACTCTATTATTTTTCCTCTACCTTGAGTACTAGACAAATGAAGATGTTCAAAAACATGTAGATAGATATGGTTGCAGATGCATAATTCGGGCACTCTGTTCTGAGTATCTTTTCTTTTTTTCCTCACCAATCTCTTTTTTAAAATTTAATTTAATTTGTTTTTCAGTGTTCCAAAATTCATTGTTTATGCACCTCACCCAGTACTCCATGCAATATGTTCCCTCCTTAACACCTACCACCAGGCTTACCCATTTTTTTCTCATCAATTTCTACCCCCAGTTTCCCCAATGATTATGAAACTTCCATCACTTTACTTTAGACTCCTCCTCAACCCTTTTCTCTCTCTTCTTTATAAGAAAGAATGTCTTTCTTATAAATAAATAATACATAATGACACAATTTGGAAGTAAATATTTGTGCAAACTTGAACAAGTATTTTTACATACACTATAACATCTGATCTTTTTACCAAAGCCAGTGTAGTTGTCTACTGCAAACATGAGAATTTTCCCAGGACTACTGATAATGCTTCATTACTGGATTGTCATCATCATCCTCAGTTTAGAGAGGAGAAAATTGAGCTTCAGAAAGGGTTGGTGCTCAGGTGGTAAATCAGAGCCCTGAAATTTAAAGATTTATTTTTTTATTTATTTATTTTAGAGAGAGAAAGTGTACACACATGTGCATGTGAGCAGGGGGAGGGTTGGGTTGGGGCAAGAATCTCAAGCAGGCTCCTCACTGAACTAGTAACCTGAGGCTGGGCTCAGCGAGGGTCCATCTCACAACCCTGAGACCATGTCCTGAGCCGAAACCAAGAGTTAGATGCTTAACCAACTGAGCCACCCATGTGCCCCCAGGGCCCTGAAATTTGAGTTCAGATTTCTTTTAACAGTCTTCTGTTCTGATTTACACAAAGCATCAAGTAAGGAGATCTTTCTGCCTTTCTATATCAAAAATTATTTTTATGCCTTACCTTTGGCTTCTGAAAAATTAGCACCTCTCTTACTGTCAGTATTTTTTTGCTGCTTATTGATCTTTGCTCTTCATTCCTTCTTGCTTCCCACAGGGTTTTTCTAATCAATTATCTTCTTATTTAAAAAAAAAAATTCTCTCTTATCCTCTTACTCCTTTTACATGGTCTTAATACGTGTTCGAGTCTCATTGACAACATTACATTATGTGAAGAAATAAAAATTCTTCACAAATAATTTAAACTGGGGGCACCTGGGTGGCTCAGTGGGTTAAGCCTCTGCCTTCGGCTCAGGTCATGATCTTGGGGTCCTGGGATCAAGCCCTGCATCAGGCTCTCTGCTCAGTGGGGAGCCTGCTTCCCCCTCTCTCTCTGCCTGCCTCTCTGCCTACTTGTGATCTCCCTTTCTCTGTCAAATAAATAAATAAAATCTTTATAAAATAATTTAAACTACAGATGAAGATTTCCTGGTTTTTAAGCTTTATCCTTGGAAAAGCTAAGTTCTGCTCTTACCACTGACTGTATTCTAGCTATAGTGCTCATTGACCAGCTAATATACACTTATTAGAACTTGCCTCATTTGACGTGTCTCAAAATTGACTTTATTCATCTCTCCCTCATTTTTTTTTAAATATTTTATTTATTTATTTGACAGAGATCACAAGTAGGCAGAGAGGCAGACAGATAGAGAGAGAGGTGGAAGCAGGCTCCCTACAGAGCAGAGAGCCCGATGTGGGGCTCGATCCCAGGACACTGGGACCATGACCTGAGCCGAAGGCAGAGGCTTTAACCCACTGAGCCACCCAGGTGCCCATCTCTCCCTCATTTTTAAAACTCTTACATCACTTGATTGAAGTGGCACCCTTTCTCTTCCCTGGCTGTTCTGCTTCTCCTTCTCTTGGACTCTTCCTTTTCTTTCTTTGGTGCTTTCCTTCTTCTCCATATCCCTTAAATTCTTGTTTTCCATGGCTTTCTCCTGGCCCTCATCAGGGTCCTCTAATGTTTGAGTGCACTAAAATAAATGCTAATTGTACAGGTACACACAGCTTAAAAAAAAAAGTATTCATGTATGTGGCTATATATGTGTGTATATAGTGATTAAAAAATCAAATTCATTTCAAAGTATTACTGAATTTATAATCACATTCTCTCATTATGGATTTCCTTAATTACTAGATTATGGGTTTATTAGATTAACTATTATAGATAAATAGATAAACTATTATTATCTGTGATTCTGATAAACTTAAAATTTTAAAGTTTCTTTTCGTATTGAGAAATTAGAGTTTTTTCATTTAGAACATGAGGTTATTAAATAACTCATTCCCACCATCTTTTCCATTTATATTCCTGCCATTGTGCATTCATTCTCTATTTATGATTTCAGTTCTCCTAAATTCTTCATACCATTTATTACCTCATCTGAGTACCTGTTTTCCCTCAATCAGGAGTGCTTCTATTTTTAAAACTTCTCTTTGCTTAATATACTACTTAGAACACTGAAGCAGAAGTAACACAACTGGATTAACTAAAGTGAAAACAAAAATGAAAGAAAGAAGTTTGTCATTCATATGTAGGGATGTCTCATGGAAGCTAAGGACGAGAATAAAATTTGTCTCAGGAATGGACTAGAACCTGTGTTTCGGTCACTTGCACCAGCTATTAATTATTATCTCTTGGTATCTCATGGAGTTGTAGGCAGTTGTTGGCCGGCTCTGCTGTGGCATGTAAGCTCAACTGGATTGGACATCCAAGGTGGCTCAATCATGTCTAGGAATTGATACTCACTGTAGCTGAAAGCTCACTTGGGATCGTTCACTAATTCACTTACCCACCGCTTCTTTATGTGGCTTGGGCTTCTCAAACCATGACAGTTGGGTTTCAAGAAGGAAAATCTTAAGAAGGAAGATGTGGTCTATATACACTATGGAGTGTTATGCCTCCATCAGAAAGGATGAATACCCAACTTTTGTAGCAACATGGACGGGACTGAAAGAGATTATGCTGAGTGAAAAAGTCAAGCAGAGAGAGCCAATTATCATATGGTTTCACTTATTTGTGGAGCATAACAAATAGCATGGAGGACAAGGAGAGTTAGAGAGGAGAAGGGAGTTGAGGGAAATTGGAAGGGGAGGTGAACCATGAGAGACTATGGACTCTGAAAAACAATCTGAGGGTTTGAAGGGGCGGGGTTGGGAGGTTGGGGGAACCAGGTGGTGGGTATTAGGGCACAGATTGCATGGAGCACTGGGTGTGGTGCAAAAATGATGAATACTGTTACGCTGAAAATAAATTAAAAAAAAAAAGAAAGAAAAAAAAGAGTCAGTGTTTCAAAAAGGTGGAAGTTGAAGCTGCTTGTCCTCTTATGGGGTTTTCTCATAACTGACAAAACACTATTTTTGCCCTCTTATGTTGGTCAAGGCAATCAAAAGGGCAACCTAAGTTTGAAGAGGTGAAGAAATTCCACCTCTTAATGGGGGAGTGGTAAGAAGAGCACATAGTATTTTACAAAGAAAAAAAAAAGAAAAAAAATAGCACATAGTATGGGAACTGTTGTTATAGACATCTTTGGAAAATGCCCCATTTCCTTTAGCCTGTGATTGAAAGCCATCAGTATTTTTGTTTTTATCTCTCTCTTTGGCATTTACTTCTATCTTCTCTTTCTAGTCATCGACCTTTGCTATTCCCCAATGGACACTGTAAACTGGGGACTTCATAAGCACAGTCTGGTAGCATATGTGATGATTCTCATCACGCACAGAGCTTGGCCAGACTTTGTCCTGTCGTTTCTGAGAGAGAATCTGATGGACCTAATCGGACATAAGCATTGTCCATGTTTTAATTGTCTATGACTTGGGAGTGGCTAGGTTTATGTGGGACAGACATTGTTGGTATTGACTTACCTTTTTGAGGGAGTGAGCATTTTCCACTTAAAATATCAAGATTAGGGCGCCTGGGTGGCTCAGTGGGTTAAGCCTCTGCCTTCGGCTCAGGTCATGATCTCAGGGCCCTGGGATTGAGGCCCGCATCGGGCTCTCTGCTCAGCGGGGAGCCTGCTTTCTCCTCTCTCTCTCTCTATGCCTGCCTCTCTGCATACTTGTGGTCTCTTTCTCTCTGTTTCAAATAAATAAATAAAATCTTTAAAAAAATAAAATAAAATAAGATATCAAGATTATAACCCCTCCCCCTAAAGCATCTGCTATTGCCAGTGATGCTTACTATTTATTCAGATTTCTGCTTTTTTTTTTTTTTAAGATTTTATTTATTTGACAGAGAGAGAGATCACAAGTAGGTGGAGAGGCAGGCAGAGAGAGAGAGAGAGGAGGAAGCAAGCTCCCCACCGAGCAGAGAGCCCGATACGGGGCTCGATCCCAGGACCCTGGGATCACGACCTGAGCTGAAGGCAGAGGCTTTAACCCACTGAGCCACCCAGGTGCCCCCAGATTTCTGCTTTAACATCACCTCTCCGATGACATCTGTTCATGTCCTTGTTAAGTGTTACTCTGTCCTACCTACCTCCATTAAATTTTATAGATCCTTTATCCTTTATAACTTTATGAATAACCTTATTATGCACTTACAGGGATCCATAGCCCCCAAACTCCATGGTTTCTGGAGAATAGCATATACCTATATCCAAGGGAGTAATTCAACCAGTGAAGATAGATATACAGTACAAAATATATATATATATATAGTATGTATTTGCATGAGTCCTTGCTCTTAATTATTTTATGTCAGAATTGTAATTACTTAAGTAACTCATCATTACTTTGTCTTTATAATTTTAGGATAAATATGTTAAGGAATGATATTAAGGCATATGTGTACATTTATAGCCTTGTATACGAAGTATCTCCTTCATCACTCAACGCATTTTCTTCAGATAATTTACACTACTCATTGCAGGATTGTAGTTCTCTGTGGTAACTAACTGCTAATCAAACTGATGTTATTTTCTAGTAATATGTACTGGAATTGACTCCAGTTGGTATAAATTTGCTTATACTAATAGCATTATATGAATTGTTTTGCCTGAAAATTTTATGGGCACTCTGGTGTAAGTTAATCCTTTTCTTTCCTAACTTACTTGTGATAATCTGACAGCAGCTAATATTTAAATTAGAATAATTTGACAACTTGCTGATTTTTGCTGGAAGTGGCAGGAAAGAAGTGGATGGATTTATTGTTTTGGTCTCTGCACACTACATGATTTGACTGACTCCTGAAGCAGGATCAGAAGTGTACAAGTCAAATACAAACACACTTCTGAATAGAACTTGATCAAAAATGTCTACTCAATAAAGAAAATACAGCAATTTTTATAGCTATTTAAGATTCAAAAATCAGTCTCTTTAGGACTATCTTAAGTATCCAAGAGACAAAAGGCAAGGCCAATTAAGGGATTTAAATTCACTTTTCTAAATCCATAATTTCCCTGAAATTTAACTGAAATATAGTGCAGAATGACTGAGTAAATATCACAATGAATATTATCCACATGGAACTTTCTCATTATATCTTATCCTGTCACAGGTTTGAGGTGTGTGTGTGTGTGTGTATGTGTGCTTGCACGCACGCGTGCTCAGGTTTGTGTCTGTATGTGTATGTGTGTGTCTCTGTGTGTATATATATTGTTTTTGGTCAGATTTGAATGTAAATTCAAAGATAAAAGAATATCAGTCTTTCATATTAGATATGAACAGATATTTCCTTCCCAAAATATCTGAAATAGCTATGCATTATCACTGACTCAAAAGCATAATTTATTTTTCATAATAACCCAAATAGGAGAGAAATAAGCTATTTCACTTTTGGTAACTTTTGGTAAGTAAAAAAAAAAAAAAAGAACTATTGTCATTCTAAAGGAGGCTACATTGTAATAATGCTTTAAGAGAGTTCCTGAATTTCATCTTCTTGGCAAGTGAGTTATTCTTTGCAATAACCCGCAGAGCATGTTGACTAAAAATGCTTTCCTCCCAACAGAAAATCCAATCAGATTTGACAAGTCATGAGATCAGTTTAGAAGAAATGAAGAAACATAACCAGGGAAAGGAGACTGCCCAAAGGGTACTATCCCAAATTGATATGGCACAGGTACATATCCTTGCGTAAACTAAGGAACTTGTTTTAGTTGGGTATTAAAACATAATATGTATTAGACAATTTGGTTATTCGAAAAATTGGGATTAAGGACATTATTTGAGAAATATAATATGATATGTAAATAATATAGATTTTGGGGGGGTTGTACATCTTAAGGATAAAATAGGTTAATAAATTACCTTTTATTTAGTATCACGTTAAGAACAACTACTGAATTCTCCCAAATGTATGCATTCTTTGTGCTATACAAGTAGAAAAATATTGCTTTACTTTTTCTTAATCTTGTATATCTTCAGGAATAAAGAAAAACTTGTTAACAAAAGTGTGACTGCTTGTTGTTTGGAATTTTAAATTATACGGGTGCTTTCTTATGTTGTCTTTACAGAAAAAATTGCAAGATGTTTCCATGAAGTTTCGATTATTCCAGAAGCCAGCCAATTTTGAGCAGCGTCTACAGGAGAGTAAGATGATTTTAGATGAAGTGAAGATGCACTTGCCTGCATTGGAAACAAAGAGTGTGGAACAGGAAGTAGTACAGTCACAGTTAAATCACTGTGTGGTATGTATTTCTGGGGACAAATACACAGTTACTCCTTGACTTTCCTTATTAAGCAGTCTGTGAAAAAAGAAAAGAGGTATGTGATGATGATCCTCTTTTGTAATAGAAGATTGTTTCAGATAACTGTAATAATTGCTACTATGTAATTTTAAGGTTAAGAACAAAATTTAGCACAGGTGTATTGAGAGACAAGAACTTTTTTCTGAAACAGTAGCCTTTGAATACATCCTCTATAGGTGTCTTTTTTTGAATCTGTAGTTCTCAAAGGACTATGCAGAATTTAAGAGGAAGTCCCTTTGTTTAATTTTTATAGTACTTTGAATATGTATTTTAAATGGAAAATCTAAAAAAAACACATTGTTCTGGAAACAGCAGCAACAGTAACAACTACCATAATAAAAACCATCCAGAAATGAAAACAAAGTAAGCCAAGTGATCTACTCAAGTCATGTCTAATTCTCTAGGTCACAGATTAAATGAGACAATTTAAAGACAAAACAGCTGGCAAAGGGCAAAAGCGGGATTCCAATCCAGGAGCTCTTGCTCCAAACCCTAGTATCTTTCCATTCGATGTCAGTGGTAGGTATATATTGAAATGCGACCAGACCTCAAAGACAGAATAAAAATGCATGGGGGACATATGATTAGCCTGTAGCATAAATCTTCACAGGATTGTGGGATGTTGAGCTGTGTCCTTTGTTGCAATTACTGGAAATGTGCCAAGTCAGATGATGCCTCTGACAACATAAGGCTGAATTATGAGGGCATCTACTAGAGTAATACACTGTTATTATAACTCTTTGATTACTATGGGCTAAGAGTAGAAATTCACATAAAATAAAAGCACTGAATATTATTAACTTTAAAGGTAAAAAAATGTTATCTAGTTAATACTTTGTCTTTTAGGTATTGTTTCTTCATTTACTCCATAACATAAATGTAAAAGAAACTCTTTAGATGCATTTCAGTCATATTATTATGAGTGATAACGTATCTTTTAACAAAAAAAATTGTAGATATATATATTTCTTTGTGAAATTATGAACTATTTTTATGCAATGACATTTCTTCATAACACAGGCTGCATTTTAGTGACATTGTTACTATAAATGTTCTTACCCTGAAAAAGAAAATTTGAACGTAATAATGTACACTTATTAGCTGATATTAGATGAGCAACATGAAGGATTCATAGGAAGATATCTCCTCTTAAATTTTGTAAAAATAATTGAAAGCAAATGACCCAAGTATACTATGGTCTTGATTAAATATATTCCCAAAGGGACAGCTGTTCCCTTCTATGAACAGGTCTCTAATGGTACATCAGAAAACTGGTCTGCTAGTAAAGATGAGGTGAAAACAACCCTCCCTATAACCAGCTGTGATTGTGCCTTGACTCTACAGGGAAACCTTTTCAAGTTCATGCTCAGTTTGGTTCAGGTTTAAATGTCGGGAGCAATTCAAGTAGTCCTTCTCTAAGAATATCTTTTCTTTACAACTTTTATATATTTTTTAAATTACTTAAGATGCCCTATTGCATATACTGTAATCATTACCTTTGCTTTCAAGAAATTTTTGTTTCATTAAAAAACGTCTTCCCTGTAGGAATACAAATAAATATAAAGGATATTCCACTCCCTCAGTGATAAATACTTTCTGTGCATACTGAATGACATGGTGTTAATGGCTAATACTACTTTGAACTTGCAACACAAGGGTAAATCATGGAAAAAAGATTTTTTAATGTCTAAAGAGTAAATTATTTGGAAATATCTCTGATTCTAAAATTGACACAGTTGATTCCCTCCATACAGTTACTGATTGAATGTTTCTACATACCAATATATTTATGTAATTTCTAAGATAAAAGTAAAATTAAGTAAAAAAAAAATCAACTGGAAAACGCAGACAAGAACTCCAAATTATTGGTAAAGGAATATTAACAAAAAACAACCATCAAAGAAGGGATTAAGGTGGAAATAGATTATGTATGTAACTTTAATGAAAAGATATTTGCTCAGCCTTTACAAAAAGTGTTTTTAGGCATTGATTTTAAAGTAAGAAGAGAAAATAAACCCAAGTTTTGTTCTAATTACAAAGAAAAAGCAATTACCTGCTAGTAACTTTATTTCTTAGTACCAATAAAACAGGTCATTGTTCACAATCACCGCTGAACAAATTAAAGCAACAATGTATAATGTAAACTGTTATATATATATCTGCCTATATATATATACCTATACATACGTGCCTATATATATATATACCTATACATACGTGCTTGCATGTATGCGTTCATGCATACACGTATCTTTCCAGGAAAGTACTTTGTGTGATGACATGTGTATCATGAGGCTTTGTTAAAGCAATGTACTTTTGTTAAGTAACATATGTGTTCTTTAGGGTTGTGATATATATGTGAGTTTTTAAATAATATTTTTGTGTCTGTCTATATTGAATTAATCAGCCGCATTAAGAAAATATAATTGTATAATGTAATTACCATATTTAAAATTACCTTCCTTCCTGGGGTGCCTGAGCAGAGAGCCTGATGCGGGGCTTGATCCCAGGACCCCAAGATCATGACCTGAGCCGAAGGCAGAGGCTTAACCCACTGAGCCACCCAGGTGGCTTGGCCTGAATGGGTCTGTCTTGGCCAGCACTGATTGTCTAGTGAATCCATTATTATCTACTGTACTAAGCTCTCAATAAATACCTGGTGAAAGAGTAAATTTTATAATATTATATAACATTTAAAATAGGAATCATTTAACTTTTAGGAATAATCATTATCAACTTGGATTGTAAAACTATACTCATGATGTATACTTACTTTAGTAAGAATAACTATCAACTCTGCTGCAAAATGCTACTCCATTAAAACTGTAAACATGGAATGGCAATTAAGGTGATCTCTACCTCTCTTTCTTTTTATTAATTGTTATAATGTAATTTGTACACTATGGCTGATTATTATGTTTTGTTTTATGTTTGAACTTAGAACTTGTATAAAAGTCTTAGTGAAGTGAAGTCTGAAGTGGAAATGGTAATAAAAACTGGACGTCAGATTGTACAGAAGAAGCAGACCGAAAACCCCAAAGAACTTGATGAAAGAGTCACGGCTTTGAAATTGCATTATAATGAGCTGGGAGCAAAGGTGGGTGTGCACCGGAACCACAGACATGGGCTACTTAACCCTTTCCTTCGAAATGGCAAAGCACAAGGCAGTAATGATGCACAATGTCTTAGAAAGTCTTAATTATTTTTTTCTCAACAGATATATATGTACATTTATGCATAGTCAGGGATAGAGATAGATAGATTCCTATGTGCAGTTCTTATTAAGAAACAAAAAATTAATCAATAAGGATCTTCTTTCCAATCTACATTAAAAGATATATACAGCTCAGGGAAATTTTATTGGCCCATCAGATAATTCTAAAAGTGTTTCTTTGTTCTAAACTTAGCCTTTTCATTGTATAAATTTACTTTGATGACTTAAAGGCTAGAGCTTTTTATAAACTAATGAACTTACTTACATTTAGATACAATGGGGTTGACACATTCCACATAGACCACTTTAGGTGTAATAGAGTTGTCACATTCCATAGAAGTTATTTTCCTGTATGGCAAGCCTTGCATAATCCAACACATTTGGCTAATAATGTAGAATGGATAGCCAGTTGAGTCCTATTGCTCCACGATTATGTTTTTGTATTTTTGTCCTGTAAGAGTCTAATGGCCAATTCCATGTCACTGTTAATTAAAGATGTTTTCATCTTTCTATTCCCTTTCCAAAACAGTGGAATGATTAGGACAGTTATCTCAATTCCCTCAAATCAAATATTCTCTGTATAGTTCTCATAGATTTAAACTCTTATGGTTCAGAGTAATGATAGTAATCATACAAAGTAGTCATGAAGGCATAGATTGTCAACGTCAAGGAGTGACCTGTACTTTTCTATACTATAATTTTACATTACTCTAAACTTTCTAAAATATTTTTTGGTGCTCATCTAAGATTTAAAGTATTAACATAGTAGTAAAATAATCATTTCTCTCATTAAAAAGTCATGATAACACATTATGTGGTATTTAAGGGGATGTGTGTACTTTATTAATAAATATCATGTTTATTTTCTTAAACTTATGCAAATAAAGTTATCTATATAGTACTGGCATTTATGGCCATTTGTGAATAAATACAATTTTAAGTACTTTAAGCAAGTATCTTTAAATAAGGAGTATTGGGGGATGGTTTCGCTCTCCTAATGCTTAGTGAGGAAGGATGAATAAAATTAAATAAGGATCAAAGCAGAAAAAAATAAAAATGCATATATTTTAATTTTATTCTGACTGAAAGAGCTTTACTGGGATCAATGACAAGAACAGAATATATTTTAAAGGCTCAGGTTCTCAACTTTATTAAATATAACAGCATCAGTGAGAAAATTGTCACTTCATCTTTGACACAAGTGTAAATTTGTGTCCGTATTTGTGAAGTAGCCATGTAGACACAGATTTCTAACGTTTTGCCCTGTAAGCAGATTGTTGGGTTGAGTCTTAAAGCTACTAATTGCAACTTTCTTTTCACTGAGAGGAAGTTAATTTTGAGATCCAAATGGAAATCTGGAAATAACTATTGTTATTAGTTGATAATCTTTATTTTTATATTTTGAAAACCTTCAAATTTATATTTCACATGTCTTGAAAGAGAGCTTACTGTCTTGTGGCAAAGTATTTTATTTCTCATTGGATCAAAAAGTAGGGAGCACTGATACACAATAAATAGCAAAGCACGAGGATAATCTTGAAATAAAACACATTTCACCTGCTTCTATAGTCCACCAAGCTACCTGTGGAATAAAAGACCATTAAATCCTTCTGGAAAAGTTTGTCATTGTGGTACAGATAATCACAGAGGACAAAGTTGTATCTCCACTTGGTATCTCCTCTAGTATATATAGACCTTTACAGGTTCCACTTGTTCTATATTTAACATCAAGTGAAGAATATCTTAATAATCGTCCTTATGCTACAATTTGTTAATTTCTATAAAGTTATTCTCTATACTCAAGAGTTAATAATTTGACCTCTGTGACTTTATGCTAAAAGAATGCAGTAATAGATATCTTTTTAATAAGAAAATATATATTTGGGGAAAATGTAGTTTCTTTGTTTCTTCAAATATAAACTATTGTCTGGGCCTTTTTTCCCTTTTGTCTTGAAGAATTTGCACAAAATCTTTGCCTTTGCAAGAGTAAATTTTACATGAAATAGTCATTGAATTTAAAATAATAAAAATGATGTCAGAAGACTCTTAGTGCCCCAAGTTAATTATACTTAAAAAGTGAATGACTCTCCTGAAGATGTAAAGCCCTATTTAACCCTGAAAATGCACTTTTGAAAGTTTGTTTATTTAGCCATTTGGTGAGTAATAATATCATTAAAGCAAAATGAAAGAGGACTAAGAAATCATGCTTTGCTTAATAACATGACAGAATACAGGAAAACATGTAGGGGAAGATTTATTTATAAAGATTTAGAAACATTAATAATGAAAATATATAAAATATTGTAAGTCAGGTATTCCTTCTCTAAGAAAATACTGTCTGCATCTAAATCTTTAAAGCACCTTAGCAACATTTAATTTTATTTGTTAGTATTAACTTAGCTTAATGATTCCAAGAATAAAAGTTGAATTTCTTGTGTGGCTTCTCTGTGCTCTGATTTTTATGGAAACATATGTAAGTAGCAATAGTCCTAGCAGCCTCACATACATTTTCCCACAAACCAGTGACTGCTGAGGCATTGTACTGTAGGTGGCACTCTTTTAAACATATCCCTTTTCCACACACACGCACACACAAAACTATAAAACTCAATCTTCCTTAAGATGGCAGTGTCTCCTGTTTTATTAAAACCTATTTAACTGGATATAAACAAAATAGAATAAATAAAAATCAATAATGCATTAGCTCTGGGAAGATAGGATTTCTTTGAAATATTGAATTTGGAATTCTTTTTCTACCAATAGTGCAGAGCAAAAAATAACTATGTGTGGAAACACACTGTAAGGTATATATAAATTTTCCCCCCACCCAACTAAAAGTCTTAGTCAAAAGGGCAGATGTTTTTACTTCTCTGAAGGGGGAAATCTGTAAAAAGAAAAAAAATGAATTTGCAGCTTCAGCAACTAAACATTTTTTTTTTTAATGTACAGACACCTCTATTAGAGAAACTAATACATTTTATTGAGTATTTGGAATTTATATCAAAGTTTCAGTGTGTTTATTTTGGTTGTACCATTTTAAATTCTTTAAAAATATGCTTACTTGTGCATTTTTCATGCTTATGGCTGTATTTTTTTTTAAGATTTTATTTATTTATTTGACAGACAGAGATCACAAATAGGCAGAGAGGCAGGCAGAGAGAGGAGGAAGCAGGCTCCCTGCTGAGCAGAGAGCCCAATGTGGGGCTCCATCCCAGGACCCTGAGATCCTGACCTGAGCCAAAGGCAGAGGCTTAACCCACTGAGCCACTCAGGTGCCCCATATGGCTGGATTCTTATATATTCATGTGTGTGTGTGTGTGTGTGTGTGTGTTTGCAAGTGTGATAGTGTGTGTATAGACAGATAGATTGATAGAGTGAACAGAAGAGTTTCTGGGCTTTTTATTAAACCAACCAACCTAGACCCTGAACACATTGTGTTCAAATTGTAGGCCCATCTAGAGAGGTGGTGGAAAAGTACAAAGATGTTAAATCCTCCATGTGAGAATGTGGAAGAATTTGATTTTGAAGGTTTTTAGTTCTGGACAGTGAGAACTAGAACACAAAATCAGGCTATGATTTTTTTTCTATTAATAAGGGTGAAAATTTTGTTTTGGAATTTATTTTTTTTATGCCTGTTGGATGGTAAAATGTGTTTAAAGGGGAAGTGGCTTATTCTTCGTATTGTTTCTCCACAGAAGTAAGACATTTTACAGATGCAATGACAATAAAATTGACCATTTTAAGTATTACAGAAATAATTTTGCCTCTTGAAAGAAACCATATTCTTTCTCCATTTTGATTTCTTACCAATAAGAGCAACCTCATTTGTCTATAGAGGATTGTAAACTTTGCCTATCCATTTCACAGATGACTCAAGGCTCTCTAAAAGAAATGTGTCATTTCTTCAGTTGTACTTACATCATTCATTATATTTAAAAAATGTGACCATAAATTATTTTTATTTGTACTAAAGAAAATAATTGCAGCTTTTTTTCCCCCTACTTGATACAGGACAGTTTTTGGAGAAAGGATCTCATCTTTCCTAGACTGTGTTTATCCACCATTAGTACTGAGACTATGTGGTTTTTCTAAAATATTATTTTTAAAATGTAAGAAAAGGGTTGTTTTAAAATGACAGAAATATTAAAGTTCCTATTAAGTGCCTATACCTAAACCTGAATTGAAGGGGTAAAGTAAATTACATTTTATTATCATTCTTTTCAGGTGACAGAAAGAAAGCAACAGTTGGAAAAATGCTTGAAATTGTCCCGTAAGATGCGAAAGGAAATGAATGCCCTGACAGAATGGCTGGCAGCTACAGATATGGAACTGACGAAGAGATCAGCAGTTGAAGGAATGCCTAGTAATTTGGATTCTGAAGTTGCCTGGGGAAAGGTAAAACCCATATCACCCAAGGTTATTTTTAACATACAAAGAAACACACAGTAATGTGAGTTTATAAGGAGCTATTAATGTGCAACAGTAGTGGAAATATAAGCATTATCTTGCTTCACTTTCCCTTTCCTTGGAAATTCATCAGTAACTCTTAATTCTATGTATTTCTGAATCATGGTAAAACTAGTGGGCAGCTTTAGCAAGGATCTCCCCAACACTTGTTTAGAATTAGGTAGGTTATGAATATAAGTCCTTAAAAGCACATTCATCATTAGTCAGAAAATGAATCCAAAGATGAGACTGCTCGCGGCCCCATCACTATGACCAGGGCAGGGATGTAGAGACTGCAGATGGTTGGGCTGGATAGGACTTGCAAGAGTAGCAGATTGCTGATGTCATAATTTAAAAAAAAGAAGTCTCAAGGGGTCCATGCAGCCCCTGTCATTTCTACCGCTAAAGAGCCTAGACTTTCCTTTGATCCGAGCTGCTAAGTTCTTGCTCTGTCTCTTGACAGCCAGTCAGATAAATATTTTGGCTCAGCTAAATTGTAAGGTCAGGGCACTCATAGCTTCATATTTTTTTCCAGTTGATTCATTACTAGATTACTTGAGAGTGCATTGTTATAAAGCAAACAGCCGATATTAATAATGTATTTTCACCTTAAACTTTGCTGACACATTGGACCTTTAAAAAAAAAATTATAGCTGCACTCTACCCCATTGGTTTTTTTAAAATTAGTGAACACTTGCCTGTATCGGCGAGATGTTAAAAAGAACTGTGCTTTATTTTTAATTCAACAAAGCTATTTAAATTATCCAAAGTTGGGAAATTTTAATTGCATTATGTAAAAATTTATGATCATACATTTCCACCAAAACTGAAAGCTGATTTTCTGTATGTAGATTCTGAAGACCAGTAGATGTAAAATGTTGTTACATAAATATTTTTCAAGTAAATAGTAGTGAATGATTTCTTCTTCTTCCCTCTCCATATAGATTTGTTGGTAGAGATAAGATACTGAATTGCATTTATTAGCTCAGGATTGTATATGTTGTGAGAATATTTTAATAACAAGTACAGAGGGTACAGTCTAAAAATTAAATGGCCTTATTTTCTTTCCTTATTAGCCAAATAAGTATTATATTTTGTGTGTGTGATCATTTGGTTTGAACCAATGGCAATCATATACTTAGAGGCAGGCTAGGAAACAAGGCTAAGAGGCAGGCTAAGAAACAAGCAAAAAGTATCATGGCTCCAAGAAGAAAGCAATTTATTTCTATCTCACTTAAGATAGTTTTGGATAGGGGAAGTAGTTTTACTCCATGAAATTCTCTCAAGAAGTAGCATTGCTCTGCAGTCCTCTGGGTATTAGTATTCTCATGGCAAAACTTGCTCACCACCACACCTCCCTCCCAGCCCACAAAAGGAAGGGAAAACTGGAAGTGGAGGGCACCATCTCTCTCTTAAAGATGTGTTATAAAAGCTCCGTGCATTATTTTACCTATCTTTCATTACCAGAAGTTAGTCACATGATCATATTTAGCTTCCAGGGAAGATGGCAAAAGATGGGTCCTAACTGGGTGGACGATGTGTTCTACTAAAACGATGAGTAAATTTTGTTTGAGAAAGAGAATACATTCTGGGGGACATGTTGCAGTTTTGGCCACAGCAGTATCATCCCTGCATTTTGCATCATAAGATAAAGGTAGAGAAACACCAGGGCCTCTGACTCCTGGTTTTGGCTCAAATCATGATCTCAGGGTCCTGGGAAAGAGCCTACCGCAGAGTGGAGCCTGCATAATATTCTCTCTCCCTCCTGAACTTTGCTGGTGTTCTCTCTCTCTCTCTCTCTCTCTCTCTCAATCTTAAAAAAAAAAAAGGTAGAGAAAGACCTCCACCATCTGTTTCTCTTTATAAAAACCCATGTCCTACTGATGACAGTTTCTACTGTTAAGTTCTCATAAACGAACAAGAAGGCCCAGACAGTACTTACGATCTATTAGAGGATGAAATAGAGTAAAACATGCAGGGGCAAGTAGTAGTATGTGCAGAGGATGCATGAAAATCATCTATGCTTTCTTCTCAGTCACCCTCCACTTAAAACACCCTCCCCTTCAAAATATCTCTGATTGTTCATACCCAGTTTAATGGCTATATTAGTTTGCCAGATCTGCTGTAACAATGTTCCACAGATGGGTAGCTTAAACCTCAGAAATTTATTTTTTCCCTGTTCTAGAGGCTGTGAGTCTAAGGTCACAGTTTTGGCAGGGTTTGTTTGTTCTGAGGCCTCTCTTCTTGGCTTGTGAATGGCTGTCTTCTCCTGTCTTATACAATCTTCCTTTTGTACTGGCCTGTGTCTAAATTTCACTTCTTATAAGGACACTAGCCAAACTGGATTAGGACCTGCTATGATGACTTTATTTTACTTAATTGCCTCTTTAAATTTCCTGTCTCCAAATCTGGTCACATTCTAAAGTCCTGGGGTTAGGATTTTGTCATGTGAATGTTGAAGGGACTCATTTCACCTCATAAGAGTGTGGTAGCTTTATAAATATAATTTGGAACGCTACCATAATTGGCACACAAAGTAATCGAGCTAAAAGTAAAGGGCATTTGGGCACCTGGGTGGCTCAGTGGGTTAAGCCTCTGCCTTCGGCTCAGGTCATGATCTCAGGGTCCTGGGATCGAGTCCCGCATCGGGCTCTCTGCTCAGCGGAGAGCCTGCTTCCTCCTCTATCTCTCTCTCTGCCTGCCTCTCTGCCTACTTGTGATCTCTCTCTGTGAAATAAATAAATAAAATCTTTAAAAAAAAGGGGGGGATTTTAAAAATTCTGACTACAATGTACAACTGACTAAGGTCAAACTATGAAAGTCTGCCACACAAGAACTCTGAACTCCACAGTCCTCATAAGGTCATTGAGTAAGTCACCTAAGGAGATATTTTTGCATGAGCTTCACCAAAAAAATCTTTAAAAGATCATATTATCATATAATTCACTTGGCAAACAATTCTAGATTATTCTTCTCATATTAGAAGGCTTGAGTGGTCTGGAGATATGTCAGCTTATTGGGTCCATCTGGAAAGTATTTTCCATAAACCAAAGAGCAATATTATTTTCAGATCCAATAGGAGAAAAGTATGGAAAAGTGACATTTCTTTTTTTATATAGTAATTTACCACCTTTTCTGGATCTTTCAAATCACTAATCTGCTAATAATATGCTCTAAGACCCCTTAGTGGTAAAGTAAAAGTACACACATTTGCATCCAAATTACATAATTTGTTTAATGAATTCACTTGGAAGGTGCTGAGAGCTTTTTAAAAACTCACAGTCATATAATAAAAGACATGTGACTTACAGATCTAAAGTAGTCACATTTATGATAATTGTTTAAGAGGAAAAAAAATCAAACTCATGCATGAAACCCCATGATTCCTTAGTACATTCTGGTTTCACATGCTGTCTTGGTAGATGGAGAACTTGACTCCAACTGTTAGTCTTGTCTGCTATTTTAAAGGAGAAATGTCACTTTTTTTTTCAAAATAATTTGAGTATTCATTTAAATGCAATACATTGAATGTACTTGCCAATCATTCCAAGTATTTTTGACTTGGAGAAAATTTGAATATGTAGAGTCAGTTTATTTTTAAAGTGTCTCATTTATTTCTACTGAATTTCTTTAAGTTATGTTGATCTAAGAAAACTGTATTTATTTATATATAAAATATTCAAATGTCTAAATAAAAATCTTATACATCAAATTTAGTTACTAATGAAGTATTTACTTGACCTTTAGTTTATTCAAACAGAGCATACCTTCAAATATATTGACTACAATTAAATCCTTTGAGTTTTACTTCTACTTTATTTTCTTAAATATTTTATTTATTTATTTGACAGGGAGAGGGAAAGAGAGCAAAAGCAGAGGGAGCAGCAGGCAGAGGGAGAGGGAGAAGCAGGTTCCCCACTGAGCAAGGAAGCCTGAAGCAGGGCTTGATTCCAGGACCCTGGGATCATGACCTGAGCCAAAGGCAGATGCTCAATCAACTGAGCCACCCAGGCACCCCACTTCTACTCTATTTTAATTACACTTATTTATTGTGTATCTAGTTCCAGAAAACATTGTTTAGAGTGGCTTATAGAGATACACATGATTCATCTGGTCAAGGACAAATAAATTAGAAAACTAGAGAAAGGGAAAATTACAGTAGAAAACTTTGCACAGAAAAATGTCCAGAATATCCCATGGAGAATAGAATAGGCAGAGGAGATTAAAGCCTCAAAATCTGGCACCAAGCTGGGGTGCCTGGGTGGCTTAGTGGGTTAAGTGTCTGGCTCTTGGTTTCAGTTCAGGTCATGGTGTCAGGGACATGGAATCAAGCCCTGCATTGGGCTCTGTGCTGAGCACAGAGTCTGCCTGAGATTCTTTACCCCTCCCGCTCCCTTCCCCTCTGTTCCTCCCTTGGAGTTCACTTGTTCTCTCTCTCTCTCTCTCTTTCTCAAATATTTAAATAAATAAAACCTTAAAAAATTTGGCACCAAGCTTAGTATTGGGCAAAATAAAAAGTCAACATACTTTTTTTTTTCCCTGTGCTAAGAACAGTTAACCTGAGATGTATTCAGTTAACATTTTTTAGGTGTACAATACTGTATTGTTAGCTACAGGCAAAACATTGTACAGCAGATCCCTAGAGTTTATTTATTCATCTTGTATAACTGAAATGGAAGTAAACATGCTTCTGAGATTCAAAGTGTTCAATTTATTAAAACTATCATTAAAATAGTTTTAGTGTACTAGTGAGAGTGTTTTTCTAAAATTTACATACAGAAGAAAAATTAGACAGGATCATAAGTGAGATAGCACCTTGATTAATATTCTTAAAATAAACATAATAGAAAGGTTTATGTTGCCATTTTTCTCTGAGCATGCTTCCGTGCAAAACCAATGCCATGAACCTGACCCTGGACTTTCCGTGTCTTCTTCATGAATATCAGGAGTTTAGCACTGTAGGGTCCTTTTGGTAGGCCAACATCGTTGTAAAACTGAGTTTTCCCAAAAAAAATCTCTTGTTTAGGTTTTACTCCTGCTCCACATTCTGTAGTCACATGTTAGAAACCATAGGTGTTAGAACACATAACTCTCCCAAAGGATACTGAGTACTATATGAAACATTTCAAGATGTTTAAAAGTATAATCTACTTGGGGAAAACTGTGAGCCTGTGATCTCTTAGGTATCTCAGATCAGATATTTGGTGGTCTCAAGAAGAGAAAAAAATGAGAGAAGTTCCAGAAGTAACTAGGGTAGTGGTAAGGCTGATTAGCTGGAGGCACAGCTGGAAGCAAGAAAAACTGTCCTGTCAGCTCCCACCATATGCTCATGTTTCCACATTGCAGTTACAAGGGAAAAAATGAATACATTTAAAAGGTAGTCTAAAGTTTTAAAAGGTAAAAAAAAATTAATTCAATTAGCAGGAAGCAGACATTTTAGAGTAAGAACAAAAATGAGACAAAAGTTTAATATGGGAATTGAAGTTATACTGTTAATGCTAATTTGAAATTCCTAAAGCTCAGTAGCCCTTTCCCTGTATTTTTAAATTCAGACAGTCTCGCTCCATTAGAGTGGTGATAAAGAGGGAAAAATTAATATTAAGATTTTGAGGGATGCCTCGGTGGCTCAGCTGGTTAAGCATCTGACTCTTGGTTTTGGCCCAGGTCATGATCTTAGGGTCCTGAGATTGAGTCCCATGCTGGGCTCTGAGCTGGGTGTGGAGCCTGCTTAAGATTCCCTTTCTCCCTCTGCCCCTTCCTGCCCTGTGCTGGATCTCTCTCTCTCAAAGAAAAAAGATTTTGAAAGAGTAGATCACTCCTAGCTGCATGGTCTGGACAACAGAGATAGTTTGAGGAAATTGTAACTGTCATGTTTATGATGGTTTCAGGATCAGGCATTTTCCCCCTTCATCCCTTACAAATCTCTGTTAAGGGAGTTTGCCAGGTTGAGATCAGAAGCACTGATGTCTATAGAGTAGAAAGAGACACAGTGGAAGGAAATGGTAAGATGAACTACAAAAGATTAGCAGCACCTGGGGATTTTGAGTACCAGTACTGCAGAGGATCTCTGAGCTGTCACGACAGCTTCTATCTTCTTGGACTCATGCATGGGCATTAACAATTTCACTTGCCAAGAGAACAAGGAAAAATGTGTGTTTTGTTCACTGGTGTTTCCCCTGTACATAAAATAACAATGACCCATAGTGCATGCTCAATAAAAAACCATTCAATAAAATAAATTGTAAATTAAGAGATGACAATTAAAACATAATGGCAAAGCAATTTTTTTGAGAGAAGAGAAGAATGCTGATGTGCTTCTAACATTATGGTAAGTTTTAAAACAAATGGGAACGTGAACAATCATCCAGTCAAATACTCCCATTTTATAGATGCAGAAAGGCCTGGCACAGAGCAAATCTGCAATTAAAATCCAGTACTATCTTTGATTTCATTAGCTTTTTCCCACTATAATTGTTGTTGGAAGTTGTATTTTCTAGTAATTTTAAGGTAATCTAATTCTAAAGTGACAAAAACTTGTCATTCACAATAAGAAAAACATACACAATGACTAAATTTAAAGTGCAGATTAAATAAATCTGTGTAAAAATAACAAAATGAAAATCCTGTGTGCATTTGTCTTGAAATCACTTTGATTAGTTGGATATAAGTCAGTTGATTGTCAATATCCCATTATGGCTTCAATTATTTAGCACATGAATTGAGTACAAAAAATAACTGTAGGAAAGTAAATAATTATGTTATTAAATAGAAGTTTATATCTCTGATGATCATCATGTTTGGAAAATGTAAGCTTCAGCAAAGTTTAATCTATTTTCTAATTTAATTTATTAAATTAATGTTAATTAATTTAATTTATATATATGTATTTAATATATATTTTCTGATTTAACCAGTAACAGATTTCATGTATTCCCAATTTAGTTTCAGTAGTGAAAAATTCAAAGCCACTTACATAATTCAGCTACATGAAAGCCCTTTTAATATTCACAGTGTTATATAAAAATTAAAATGATCAAATATAATTCCATGGAAAATTATTTTGGTTCCTTAATACTTTAAATCCATCAGCTTTTAGGATATTTCCTATCTCCTATTTTTCATAAATTGACCATTAGATTTTATTAACAGTAGCGTCAGGATACCAAGAGTTGCCTGAAACAATCATACATACACACAAACGTTGAATTCAATTGTGTTAAATAATGCAAAATAATTGATGTCTAAATAGCCACTTATGTAACAAGTCATTGTGATTTTCACTTTGATTTAAGGGACATATTTTTATAACATTCAACACGAAGAAGAACAGTGATGAGTTTTCTCAGTTATCTTTCTGCTGTCACTTCAGTCCTAAAATTTAGTGACAATCATCCAATAAAATATTGTGACAGAATGCATCATTTTGTTTGCCAATTGGTTCTCAGCATTGGCTGCACATTATAATCACCTGGGAATATTTAAAAGGCTATCAGTACCTGGAGCCTACCCCCAGAGATTATGATTAAATTGGCCCAAGTGTGGTCAGTGTCTAATAATTCAGCAAAGTTTTTGAACCACTAAGATAATGCAATACGAGTACTCTTATGAGATCTACATTCAGTTTAGTCAACCATGTCCTGTATTTTTTTTTAACAATTACCATTCACAGTTTAAAGAGATCTGGCCTCTGGTCCTAGATTATCTGGATAATTGCTTCAACTCATCACTCCTCTTAGCTATAAAAGCATGAGAACTATTACTTATTTCTAAAGTCTGTTACACTATCATCCCTATGAAAAATTACGTACCTTTTTTTAAAGCAAGCATAGTAATTTATCTGTGAAGTGCAATAACACTAGCAGACCATTAACTTGGTACAATGAATGCATCAAGCAGCTGTTACTTAGAAAATAGAACATCTGTTAAATGCCATTGGAGTCACTATTCACTGTCATTATAGTTATAGCTGTAATTTCTGTTCTGCACATTCTGCTTTCATGAAATTCTTCTTTAATAGACAATACATTATTAATAAAAAGTCAATACACATTGCCATAAAATCCACTATTTAATGTTTTATGTTCTTTTTGAATTTATCATTATATTATTCCTTCACATTAGCCTAATAATAGAATGTGTCCTAAACCTTTAGCCATGACAGAAATATAGGGACCTGCAAAAACATTATCATATTTTATCGCATTTAAGACATTAGATTGTATGATACACCATTGATTTAATTACAGCTGTTGTAGATCAAAAGAAACACCACCTTAAACATAAATACAAATTCTAAGTGTCATGTCAGTTTCAGAAATCTTAATATGTGATTGCAATAATGTAATTTTTAAATTTTCTTCCCATAACTGTATTTTGTACCTAAAGGTGAAAGAACTCTCTCCCATTCTTGATGACCAGAATGTAGACTGATTAAATGCAGAATCCACTTGGGGAGGGGAACCTTTTAAAATATCCTTTTGGGTGTATTAGTTAACCCTTCATCCAGATGAGAGGGAACTTGAATACGAGGTTAAGAAAGAGCTGAAATAAACAAGAATTTAGTAGCATCTTAGTAAAGGGAGAAAGAGATATAGAAATGGTATTGTGGCTCCTTTTATTTTTTAACTAGATGTGGGGCTGAATGAAATAGAACCTATGGTCAGGAGACACAGAGTTTAAAAAGGTTGGGGATGGGGAGTGGGAATGATAGGAAGTCAGAGAACTTATCCTGAGAATCTAAATCACTGGGAGATTCCAGGAAGACTTTTGGAAGCCATTGGACCTCTGAAAATGTGAGAGATCAAGCCCAAGTGTGCTATGTTTCTCTGCCCCTGTTAGAAAATAGTTGCGGATATGTTTCTGTGGGATCAGATAATTAATTGATCTTACACTTTTTACTATGTCACCTTTAAATAATTCATCTTACACTTTTTTACCATTTCACCTCTAGTAAAATTAACAAAAGTGTTTCCATCACATGATGATGTGATCATTAGAAACCAACAGAATGAGTTTTCCCATCCTGCTATAACCCATCAGTGAAATGAATTGGTAAGCTGATGGCTGAATCTTGGACCTCGTGCCATTTTAAATTAGATTCGAGTGATTTAACTTTCAGATATGAAGAATGAATCAGAATGTATTTCCATCCTTTACTTAAACACATGGGTATCTTTATTAGGAGAAGTTAACCTATGCCATCCCTTTTTTATTATAAGGAAATTGGAATAACCTTGGAAAATTGCTATGGCTAGGAAGAAGTCAACAACAAATTTCTGTCTTTGAAATCATGGAAATTAGTGTTTAATATTTTGACTGTATGCTGGAGCTGGTATCAAATGTTACAAATTAAACATATGGACCGTAAAAGTATGTTAGATTTTATGGCAGTTAATATTTAAACCAAGTTCTACTCTTAGCTGATATTTTTCCTGTGTCATTAAAATCCCCAGGTGCCAAGCATGTATTTGACATTAAGCTGCTGGTGAAACTCCTGGAACTGGACTTATGGCCATGTCATAGGTCAAAATAAAAGTGAATGTAATTCTGTTTGTTTTTGTTTTTGTTTTTTTACTCAGCCTTAAAATCAGCCCTAGAAGCTATCACATTACCACAACATTGAAAAAAACAAAACAACAAAAAATAACAAACCTAAAAGTTGAGTTATGACTTCATCATTTAGTCACTGAATTTGAACTTGTCCATTCAGAAGGGTAGACCTGTCAGAATCTTCTCCATCCCTCACCCAGCATGTCAGCCCAAGAAGACATGAATGCTAAGGATTAGACTGGATGTCTTTCTCCTCATCTCACCAACCCCTTAAAAATCTACATCCCTTAGAGAGGCATGAGTGACGGTATGCAAAGAATGGCCAAAACAGTAGTTGGAGTTCAGTCCAGTAATTCAGTTCTCAATACATTGACAAGTATAGACATTCTTATGGTATGGAAAACTAATAGAACTGGGAGAGTGGTTCTATTCTTTTAAGTTTCCAGTAAATACTCCATATTTTTCTTTTTGTGGCTGTTGATTCTTTTTTTTTTTATTTAATTTAATTTATTTTTTTTCAGTGTTCCAAAGTTCATTGTTTATGTACCACGCCCAGTGCTCCATGTAATACATGCCCTCCATAATACCCACCACCAGGCTCACCCAACCCCCTACCTCCCCTCCCCTCCAAAACCCTCAGTTTATTTCTCAGAGTCCACAGTCTCTCATGGTTTGTCTCCCCTTCCAATTTCCCCCAACTCATTTCTCCTCTCCATCTCCCCATGTTCTCCATGTTATACCTTATGCTCCATAAGTAAGTGAAACCATATGATAATTGACTCTCTCTGCTTGACTTATTTCACTCAGCATAATCTCGTCCAGTCCTGTTCATGTCGATACAAAAGTTGGGAATTCACCCTTTCTGATGGAGGCATAATCCTCCATAGTATATATGGACCATATCTTCCTTATCCATTCGTCTGTTGAAGGGCATCTTGGTTCTTTCCACAGTTTGGCGATTGTAGCCATTGCTGCTATAAACACTGGGGTACAGGTGGCCCTTCTTTTCACTATGTCTGTATCTTTGGGGTAAATACCCAATAGTGTAATTGTGGCTTTTGATTCTGACCTTCATATTTTCTGGATTGTTTGGCACTTGATCCAATCCTTAATGGTGAACTTCAGTTTCAAGTATCACCTCTTCCTTAAAGTCATTCATGCTCATCCCAACCATGACTCATCTTTCTCAAACAAGTACTTTCTACTATGATACCAAATACTTGATTGCACTTTAGCCTTTCTCTACAGCTACGTGGGTAAAATTAAAGCAGGATATGCAAAGACTACTTCTTTCTACTCTCTGGCAGTGAATGGCACAGTACAGAGTGGATATTAAGCACCAAAAGCAAATTCACTAATTGATATTTTATTGAGACCTGCAGAAAGTCAGATCAGTATATTTTTTGAAGTCTAAGATAATAATATTTTAAAGTCATATTTTAATTTAAAATAAATCTGTTATATACTTGAAACTAAGGTAAAAATACTTTTGTTGGAAAAATAAAAATCTTTTCAATGAGCGCAATATTTTTCCTAATGAAAAATAGCATTTATTTAGTACCAGTTTGTTCTTGAATCCCAAATGTGAAGATTTAACTCAAGGATTTCTTTTATGGTAAGAAAAAAGAGTGAATCACTTTTGGGGCTATTATCACCACGATGGTTACTGCTTTTTTTTTTTTTTTTTTTTGTTATGTTCATCATGTCTTTGAGTGCTGTCTTAAAATACTAGGGAAGCTAAAGTGATACTCATGATTATCTACATTTCCTATTTTATTCTTTTCATGAACTGAATGAAGTATCCCTGTATATTAAACATTTTCTCTTGAAAATTAGCTATAGAATTTTGGCAGATGTTTAATCCATTGTAGTTGGTTCTGATCCATGAACTTTTTGCAACAATATTTCCTAAATTCAAAATTTCTAACCCTTCTGAGATCTGGAAACTTCCATTGCCTTTAATTGCATTGCCTGGTGTAGAAGAGACAGATGTCTGTGTATATAACTTTTTATATCAAAGCTAAAACAGTGTCATCTTTAAGACATTTTAAGAGATAATTACCAATCCAAATACAAAGTAAGATTCAACTTTGTGAGGTGTTATCTTTGCAAATACATAATCTCTGGTGACAAGCCACTAGTCTGGAATGAATGCAGGAAGAAGGGCATGTTCATTTGCCTGTCTTTCCATATCTTTGACAAATACATCTTGAGTATAAGTTTTATAATGACAGAGACATTCTCTGTGATTTTATTTACAGTGCCAAGAATAATGGCTACCATATAAGGTTGTAAAGGTCGTGTTCTACACAAGGATGCAGATGAAAGGAATAAAATCTAGCCCATGAGCACTCACAAGTCAAGCTCCAGAAGGGCTGTTTTCATGCCAAGGAGGCATTTCTCATAATTTCCTTAAAGACATTAAGTAGAATCATCTATGTCATTGCTACAACAGTGATGCCTTTAGTAGGAGCTCAGTAACATTTATGATTGCTAAAGAAGGAATTCCTTCTATGAACAGCTGGCTTTACCCATGCACTACAGATGACAACTGCATTACAGATAACCCTCTACACAGTAGCCAGTAAGTGCATTTGGCAATAATTACTCGAATTTCAGCTACTTGTCTATTGAAAAAGAAAAACACAAATGCGAAAGATTGTCTTGGGATAGGAGAAACAGTATCTTTTGTGTACAAATTACTTTATACAGTCTTTTTACCAGATTTATCACCCCTATTTATGTGATGTGAGAGGCAAAAACAAAATGCATACACATAGTGATTTTGAGTTCAACAGACCTGATGGTGTGAAGGATAGGCAGCTACAGAGCATCTACGAATTAAAGATGAGGTACAAGCTGGCCTCAAAGAGACCCTCACTCTCAGTCTCGATTACTTGGCCCACCTCTGTTACTCTCTGTGCGTGTTTCATTTGCCTCTTTGCATGTGAGTTCCCTCCTCTTTCTTACTGTTGCTGCTCCCCAGTGATTTTG